>NC_134564.1:13863142-14095923 GCF_025594145.1 Primulina tabacum | reverse complement strand
CTAACTTCCCAAAGTTGAGATGAATGAAACTCTTGGCATGATAATAAGGTTATTAAAAGATAAAATCTATATCTATATTATTTAATCATTATTTATTGTTTTGTTATTTATTTCTTTAAGCATTATTATACCTTACTTATAAATGAGAGTTTTGATTTATTGTTGATATATGTACACTAAATTTTTGGAACCATTTAAAAGTTAATTGGTATTTCCAACCATTTAAAGTGGATGCTTGATTTTATATATGATATATCATAATATTAATTTCTTGGTACCATTTAAATGTTTGTTTGGTTTTACCAACCATTTAAAGTGGATGTCTGATTATATATAATAATATAACTAAATTAATTTCTTGGTACCATTTAAATGTTAGTTTGTTTTACCAAACATTTAAAATGGGAACCTTGATTTAGTGTTTACATATATATATATATATATATAGCACAATAAATACTTGACAACATTTATAAGTTTTGGTATATATACTTATAAAATAATAATATAACATAATATAAATATGATTATTTAATATATTGGAACCATTTTATTAAGTGGATTTCAATAATTTTCATTAATTTTAACTTTATTAAAATATCAAGAGTGGATCCTTTAATCTCAACTACTTAAATTAAAATTTGAACAATTAAAAATTACCAATTAAAGATTCAAACAATTAAAAGAAAAAACAAAAACAAAAAGACATTGTAGTGGACTTGTAATTACCTTAGCTTCCCTGTGGATAAGATATTCGGGCTCATCGAATTATACTACTTGTGGACAACCTGGTCTTGGGAATGCAACATTCAAAGTCGCATCAATATGGGTAGTTGGCTCTAGTGCAAGTGGGAGATTGTTAGAGTAGGTGCTCGTCGAGCCAAGTGTTGGCCGAGGGTTCATGTTGAAACTCTATGTATAAAGAATCTTTATTTTAATAATATTTGAAATTATTGTTTTGGCACATCTTTATCTTTATACCCAGGCTAGTTGCATTGATAAAGTCCTTGAATATACAAACAGTAGAAAGAATATGAGATGCTCAATGATGAGTAATCATGAAACTCATATTTGCAATACTGTATATTCTAAAACAGTTCCTGAGTCGACTCAGCAGCCGCAAAAAAAGAATATAGGCCGCTCGAGTTTGAGACTAGTATCTGCGATGTGAGTACCATGGTTCATTGGTAGGGGACATTGTGATGTCCGGCATGCAGATAGGTGTCCTGGTAGAGTGCAGCTGAACAACCCTCTAAAGAAGACTTTCCAAGTGGTTCTCACTTATCGATTGAAAACGTCCTAGTTTATGGTGGTACAACATTAGTCCTTATGATCTGGGACACATTGAGAATCTATGTGCTAGCATGCACTTTGACTTGTTTATTCGACTCTCATAGAGTGATCAGGTGGCAGGTTGGTGTTTTGGTCGAAACATATAGGAGTCGATGCATTGAAGTCGGGGATTCGCCGCTTACCCTCGGGTATGGATATCCTATGTGATATCATGTATATGTATTATTAAATCTCTGATCAGAGTATGATGGTAATTATGAAAGGGGTTTCACAGATTACACCATCGATACAAATACGACATGACACAGAGTATCGATTTTTTGACAGCTCTCGATATACCAATAGTTGTCGAATCGGTCAAGATATATGAGTTGAAGGGACCATACTGTAGGCTAACCATAATTGAATGGTTCTTGCATGGCACTATCATTTGATACCTAGGGAATCATGTAAGCGATGCTGCTAGGCGTTTAACATGATTGGTTGGGTACTATCAGACTTGAGTTCTGATGTTCTTATTATCAAGGAGTTGATAAATAAGAATGGAGCAATTAGGTTATGCCATATGAGGACATGTTTAGTCCCGAATCACATGGAGATGTGAACCCACGGCTAGTTGTAGTCAATGACCATTGAGGGCCACACAAGTGCTAACTTTCTAGATCCCGTTGAGAAGTTAAAATAGTTCAATGTGTTGAACTGATTATAAAGGAGTTTATAAGCGTAAATAAAAATAGAAGTATGACTTCTATAAGGAGAATGTAACTTTTAATTTGAGGAAGTGTACCTAATTAAAGTTGACCAAACAAATAATGTATTGAAAATTGTCATTTCATAAACCATTTATATGGACATAAATTAACTTAATTCAAGTGTTGAATTATTAAACACGAGTGGGCCTAGTAGGGTCCAAATAATTAAATTAATTCAAGTGTTTAAATTAATTAAATAATATTGGGCCTTGTAGAGCCCAATTAGGGATATTATTAAATTAGTGGGCTTGAGTAAAATTCAAGTAAAGTTAAATGTTCTCAAATGTGTTTGGAGACATATGGACCCTGTAATTGTTTACAATCCCACGTAGCAAGCATGCAAGGGAGGTGAAGGGTGGAGGCTACTTTTCAATATCCAAGGCATGACATGCACATGCTCACTTTAATTTTTTTCATACACCAAGAAAAACACTCCTACCTTCTCTCCTCCCCTAAGATGGGCCGAACATTTATAGCTTTTATTCTCCTCCATTTTTGCTTCTTCAATTGTTGAAGATTGCACTCTCTTCTTAAAAGAAATCCTCTAATTTTTCTAGTGCAAAATTAGAGGGGATCTTCCTTGTTGGCTGGTGAGCTTAATTTTTGAGCAAGGTGTGCTCATTGGAAGTTTGAAGATTTGTCTTGCCATTAAAGAGCTTAGTTGTTTGACAACTAAGTTGGAGCCATCATCAATCTTTTAAGATTGATAGGTATATCTTTAAAACACCAGATGTATGAAATTTTGTGTTTTATTGTATTTGCTACACACTATAGTATTTAGAGTGCTCGGTTCTTGTATGAAAATAGTTTTTGAAATTTTCCGTTGCGGAAGAAAGCACCTTAAACGATCCTCTTTCACTTTACGCTTGAATTGCGGCAATGTTGTTGAATAATGTCCATACTAAAGCAGGTGGATAAAACATCATACGAGATATGATGGGAAAAACTCCCAAATATTCTTACATGAGAATATGGGGATGGCCCTGCTTAAGTGAAGCACACAGTGGGAGACAAATTGTATAGTAGATCCACTTTGTGCTACTTTGTAGGATATCGAAAAAATTTTGTTGGATATTATATCTATCATCCCAATGAAGCAAAAGTGTTTGTTTCAAGAAATGCCACCTTTTTGGAAAAAGGAATTTCTATTAGATAGAAAAGGCAAGATGATATAACTTGAAGAAATTCAAGATACTCCATCAACTATAGAAGTTGAACCCAATCCCCAACAACCAGTAGTTGAAGTACAAGCTCCTAGAAGATCTGATGGAGTTATTAGACTATCTGCAAGACATACACTTCTTCATGAACAAAGCCATGATGACGCTTGTGTTGGATTTGATCCAATGAATTTCAAAGAAACAATATCTGATACTGATTCAACCAAATGGCTTGAAGCCATGCAGTCTAAAATAGACTCTGTGTATTCAAACCAAGTCTGGATATTGGTGGATCCACCTGAGGGAATCATTCCCATATGATGCAAATGGATCTACAAAAGAAAGCTTGGGGGGGATGAGAATGTATTGACCTTCAAAGCAAAACTGGTTGCAAAAGGTTATACTCAAAGGCAAGGAATTGACTATGAGGAAACTTTTTCACCAGTTTCTATGTTTAAGTCCTTTAATATACTACTAGCCATAGCAGCATGGTATGACTATGAGATATGGCAAATGGATGTAAAGACTGCATTCCTCAATGGAGACATCAAAAAAAAAATTTATATGTCTCAACCTGAGAGATACAAATCAGTTGAAAGTGAGCATAAGGTAGGCAAACTTTAGAGATAAATATATGGTCTCAAGCAGGCGTCAGGGAGTTTAAACCTCAGATTTGATAGTACTATCAAAGAATTTGGTTTTGCTAAGAGCCCTGAGGAACCATTTGTGTACAAGAAAGTTAGTGGGAGTGCAGTGACATTCCTAGTACTTTATGTTGATGACATCCTACTTATTGGGAATGATATAGGATTACTGCAATCAAATAAAGTAAGGTTAGCAAGTAAATTCTCCATGAAAGACATGAGTGAAGCATCCTATGTATTGGGAATAAAAGTCTATAGAGATATATCAAAGAGGATGTTGGGACTCACCCAAGCCACTTATATCGATACCATTCTGAAGTGATTCTCTATGGAAGAGTCCAAGAGAGGATACTTACCGATGTGTCATGGTGTTACTCTATCTAAAGCTATGTGTCACAAAACTGATGAAGAGATAGAGATGATGACACGTATTTCATATGCGTCAACCAGTGGTAGTATCATGTATGGTATGATATCGACACGTCCCGATGTTGCTTACGCTCTGAGTGTTACAAGCATATATCAGGCAAACCCTGGTTCAATGCATTGGACGGTCATGAAAGATATTCTTAAGTACTTTAGAAGGAATAAGAACTTGTTCATGGTCTATGGGGGTGGAGAATTAAAATTGGAAGGCTACATTGATTCTAGCTTCCAAAGTGACGTAGATGATTCAAAATCGACCTCTCGCTTTGTATTCATGCTTAATGGTGCGGCTGTCTCTTGGAAAATTTCCAAGCAAGACACTGTTGCGGATTCCACAACTGAAGCTGAATACGTTGCTGCATCTGTTGTAACCAAAGAGGCAGTTTGGATGAGGAATTTTGTCCAAGAGTTGGGCGTTATTCCAAATAGAGTTGATCCAGTCCCGGTGTACTACGACAACACTAGTGCCGTTGCGCAAGCAAATGAACCAAGGTCTCATTAGCAATCCAAACATGTACTGAGGAAATTCCACATCATCCGGGAGATTGTGGGAAGAGGAGATATATCAGTCAAAAAAGCCCAATCTACAGATAATGTTGCTAATCCACTTACAAAGCCCTTGCCAGGACCATTGTTAGAGAAGCATCGCGAAGCAATGAGATTACAGTTTATGGGTAGTTGGCTTTAGGGAAAGTGGGAGATTGTTAGAGTAGATGTCCTGTAAGCCAACTGTTGGCTAGAGATTTTATTGACTCAGTTGTAATAAAAAAATTTTATTTTAATATAATTCATTATTTCATGGTTTGTTATTTCTTTATCTGTATACCCATGTGAACAACATAGATAAAGACCTTGATTATACTTTAATACAAAAGAATTGTAATTCGATGTTGAAACTCATTTGTAAACACCGTATGATCTAAATTTGTTCCTTGTCGATTCAACCGCCTAAAACATGGATAAAGGTCGCTTGAGCTCGAGACTAGCATCTGTGATGTTGTGTACCGCGTTTTTTGGTAAGGGCATAGAGATGTCCAAACATGCAGATAGGTAGTCATATGATGATTATAACGAACAACCCTCCCTCGAACTTTCCAGGTGGTTGTCATGCATCGAGAGGATAAGTTTGTGGTTATGATTGTGCACCATTAGTCTTTACGACCCGGGACAACATTGAGGCTTTATATGCTAGGGCTATTCTTTGACTCGTTTACCGACTCCAGTAGAGTCATCAGGTGGCGAGATTGGGTACAGTTGCGACACATATAGGAGCTAGTGTATTGTAGTCGGGAATTCACCACTCACCTACGGGTGTGGATATCCTATGTGATCTGATGAAATAATAGTGTATGGAATCTTTGGCCAGAGTATGAGATGTACGTTGGAGAAGGAGTTCTCCAATGGTACATGCGATGCCACTCTTTGTATGTGTCACATAGTTATCGAATTCTTATGCAACCCTTGATGAACCAATGGTTGCATATTAGATTGGGATATATGAGATGAAGGGACCGTATTGTACGTTAATCATAATTGAATGGTTCTTACAGGCACTATCAGTGATATCTAGGAAATCATGGGGCGATGCTACTAGACGATCTTCCCATGATTTGATGGGTTTAATCCGAAATATGATTTCTGAAATTTTAATGATCAATTGTTGATACATAAAATGGGGATAATTAGGGTAAGCCCAAATAAAGGATTATGTCCTGAATCACAATGAGTTGTGAACTCACGACTAGCTGTATCCCTGAACCATTGAGAATCACACAAGAACTAGATCATTTGTTCCCGTTGAGAGAAAATAAATTCAAGGAGTTGAATTTATATAATGATATTGTAAATTCAAGGAGTTGAGTTTATGAAATTTGGAGAAAATAAATTCAAGGAGTTGAATTTATAAAATTTGAGGATTTAATTTAATAAATTCAAAAGTTTAGTTTATTAAATATTAAATTAAATACGTGGAAAGCATGTTTAATGGGCTTGTTGGAGTACAAGTCCAACATACTAAATAACTAAAGTTCTTAATGAACTTTGATTAATTAATTAAACTAGTTGAACTAGCCCAAGTAATTAATCAAGCTCATTAATTTTAATTATGATTATTAGGTCATGACTTGATTATAAAATAGTGGAAAAGCCATAACCCTAGCCACCAAACAAACCTCCACTCCCCTCCATATTTTCGAAAAATCCCCTCTCCAAAAGCCTCAAAATTTCCGGCCATTCACTTTGCCAAAGGAGATTGTGCCGCCTCTTGAATTTTGATCTCCTACGTTGAAACTTCTTTCAAATATTCTAGTGCTATTTGGAAAAGGAACAAACAATCTAGTCATGACTTGATAAAAGGATAAAAGAAAGGAGATTTGAAGAAGGTTCGTAAGAAATTTATCAAGAGCTATCTCCGCTAACCTCTGAATAGTTGGAGCCGTGTAAATTTTTCACCACAGGTATAAAAGTTAAACTCTCTATGAATGTTTAATCATAAAAACCATACGAGTGCTCAAAAATATCTTGAATGTCAAGATCTAAAATTTTTTTTAACTTCCGCTGCTTTTGGAAACTAGAAAACCGAGATACAAAAATTTTTACCAAGATAACAATATATTAGCCTCGTACCATTACAGACTCTAGTTCTGGTGTGACATTTATCAATATCATACTGGAGCATCCTACTTTTAATAAAATTCTATGAGGTGGTAAACTACATGGACTAAGAGAATTTCAAACTCCTTCTGGAAAATATTGTTGTTATCATCTTGAACATTATCCTATGAAGCATACTCTATTTCTTCTCCGAGAAATAATGAAATGAAAATATAATTAATTTTGTCAATGTCAAAATTTTTGGGCATAATTATGGCTCTGCCAAACTTGTAATTTGTACTATTAGCATTTTCGATCATATTTGGGAAAACAAATTCAATCAACTCTCGAATTGACTCTTCACCTTCCCATAGTATAATCATTGAATCTGATCATTCTTTGAAGTTTTGTTTTACAATATGCTTCAAGTCGTACCCTACACATAATAAAAATTTCAAAAACTTGCATTGATCTCATATTTTGCTGAAGACGAATTATCTGCACACGATTTTAAAATGTTGATCTCAAAATGCTTGCAGCAATTTCCTCTCTTACTGATACTAGTTTCAAAACTAGCTGTATGTGGCGAAAATCTCCTCAAATATCATAGTTTTCCAACCAAATGGTGATATATTTCCTATATCTTGAAATATTTTGTTGATAGATTCAAAAGCATAACGATTAACCATCGGAACTTGGTCACACAAAATAGCTGAGGCGTGCCTAATTAGTTCTGCGAGATCACTTTGTTTTTCAATTTTACAAAGTATTTCTATTGTTGGTCGAAGTGGAATTTTAAGTCGTGAATGTATTGTCCCTCCATCAGTAACAATGTTGTAGTATTCTAGACGTTGGTACTGCAATTATACTTTTACCTATCTTTCTTAAGTGATCCAATATCGAGCAATATAAGAAATTTTCTCCGTCTTACCAGGACAATCAATGAAAATATATTTGAATAATTATACATGACACCCTGAACGTGTTAGAGTAGGTGCCCGTCGAGTCAAGTGTTTGCCGAGGGTTCACATTGAAACTCTATGTATAAACAATTTTTATTTATAATATTTGAAATTATTGTTTTGACACATCTTTATATGAATACCCATGCTTGTTGCATAGATAAATTCCTTGAATATACAAATAGTAGAAAGAATATGAGATACTCATATGATGAGTATCATGAAACTCATATTCGGAATACTGTATATTCTAAACAGTTCTTAGTCGATTCAGCCGTCGCTAAGAAGGATAAAGGCCGCTCGAGTTTGAGACTAGTATCTACGATGTGAGTACCATGTTTCATTGGTAGGGGACATTGTGATGTCCGAGCATGCAGATAGGTGCTCCTTGTAGAGTGCACTGAACAACCCTCCATAAAGGACTTTCCAAGTGGTTCTCACTTATCGAGTGAAAACGTCCTAGTTTATGGTTGTACACCTTTAGTCCTTATGACCCGGGACAACATTGAGACTCTATATTCTAGCATTTAACTTTGACTTGTTCACCGACTCTCATGGGGTCATCAGGTGACAAGGTTGGGTGTTTTGTTGAAACGTATAGGAATCGATGCATTGTAGTCGTGGATTCACCACTTACCTTCGGGTATGGATATCCTATGTGATCTCATGCGTATGTAGTTTGAAATCTCTGATCAAAGTGTTGGTGGTAATTATGAAAGGGTTTTCATAGATTACACCATCGATGCAACTACGACATGACACAGAGTGTCGATTCATCGAAAGCTCTCGATATACCAATAGTTGTCGAATCGGTCGGGATAAATGAGATGAAGGGACCGTACTGTACGATAACTATAATAGATTGGTTCTTGCAGGCACTATTATATATTACCTAGGGAACCATGTAAGCGATGCTGTTAGGCGTTTAACATGATTAGTTAGGTATTATCAGACTTCATCAAAGAGTTGATAGGTAAGAATGGAGAATTTGAGGTATGCTCATATAAGGACATGTTTAGTCCCGAATCACATTGAGATGTGAACCCACAGCTAGTTGTTTCATTGAACCATTGAGGGCCATACAAGTACTAGTTTTCTAGATCCCGTTGAGAAGAAAAATAGTTCAATGTGTTGAACGGCTTATAAAGAAGTTTATAAGCGCTAACAAAAATAGAAGTATGAATTCTATAAGAGGATTATGGAGATTGTGACTTTTAATTTGTGGAAGTGTTCCTAAGTTAAAAGTTAGCCAAATAAATAATGTAATTGAAAATTGTGATTTTTATAAACATTATTATGGACTAAATTAAATTAAATTCAAGTGTTCAATTAATTAATCACTAGTGGACCTACTAGAGTCCAAATAATTAAATTAATTCAAGTGTTGAATTAATTAAATAACATTGGGCCTTGTAGAGCCCAATTAGAAATAATTATTCAACTAGTGGGTTTGAGTAAAATCAAGTAAATTTTAAATGGTCTCAAATGTGTTTGAGATATTTAAATAAAATTCCATGGGCCTTGTAAGTGTTATAAGCTCAAACAAATTGCATGCTTGGAAGATGAAGAGTTGGAGGCAAATTTTGAGTTAATGGCATGGCATGCCCATGCAACTTTTACACTTTAAATTTTTACACAACCAAGAAAATTGCTCCTCCTCTTCCTTGCATCAAGGTGGCCGAAATTTTACTCTCATTTTTCTCCCATTTTTACTTATTCAATTGTCGAGGATATCACAACCTTCTCAAAAGAAAAATCCTCTAATTTTTCTAGTATAAAATTAGAGGGGATCTTCCTAGTTGGTGGTGGGCTTAGTTTTTGAGCAAGGAGTGCTCAAAGGAGGCTTGTAGATTGTCTACCCATGAAGAACTAAGTTGTTTAACAACTTAGTTGGAGCCTTCATCAATCCTTTATGATTGATTTGTAAATTTTTAAAACACCCTATGTATGATATTTTTTGTTTTATGTTATTTGCTACACATCATTGTGAGGTGCTCGGTTTTCCTCATGAAAAATATTTTTGAAATTTCCGTTGCGTGTCCAGGCACTGTAACCGATCTGCTTTCAAGTGGTATCAGAGCAAAGGTAACTATTTTGTGTAGCAAATACATGATATTATATTGAGGTCAATTTCTAACCGCATGAGATAATCGTTACAACAAAATCGAAGGCCAAAAGGTGGGCTGTTTTCGGCCCCATGTTGCTGCCCATTTCAGGCAGCTTGGGCTGCCCGAGGGGCTTTCGTTTCGGGGAGCAAGGGCAGCCCCATGGGCTGACCGAACCCCACCTCATTTTATTAAAAAAAATTTTGTGTGCATGTTGGCCGAAATCCGGCGACGGAACTCCGGCAACCGCGATGACGACTAGGGTTTCAAAAGTGTTTTTGAATATCAAAGTGTCATGGGCCTTGAGTTGTTGGGCCATTAGATGGCTAACATAATTTGTGAAATTTAAATGGGCCAAAAGTATTTTTGGTGAAAAATGTTTTATTGGGCCTTTAAGTTTAAATCCACAAAATTTGTATATATTTTCTCATAAAATAAAAAGTTCGACTTTAATTATTTATAGTAAATTGTGATTTACAAGAAATTCGGTTATAAATAAATTAATTAGAAAATAAACAAAAGAGTTTTTTTTTACTTTGTTGATTTAGTTTATAATCGTGGCGGTTAGTGATTGGATCAAGATATATAATATTGGATCAATTGATTATTGTGATAATGAATTGATGGTGTATGATATGTGATATTATGCATGAAGGATGATCAAAAGCCCAAGCTCAATTTGCTAGCTGTATGCTAGGATATTTTGTGTTGAATGATTGAAATAATTATCAATTTATAAGTGGGCTTGGTTTATAGCCCGTTCCCACACCATGAGATGTATCCCTATTTACCATGGATATTTATTTGTAAACATTAGTATAGTGGAAAATCAAGATTGCAAGATGGTGGCCATGATGATTATGAAGATCGAAGATATGTAAATATTGGAGGTTTATGTAATTGTGCATTTGCATCCCATGCATTCCCTAGGATTGGACCTATGCCTGTGTTTGGTTCACATGGGCCATTATTTATTGGGGCGATTGATCATCCTTGTTTAGTTTATTGTTTATGATATGCATGATATATTATAAATAATGAGTATGTGAGTTATTATTATGATAATAACAAAGTTGCATGAATCCGGCAAACATATGATCAAACATGGCGAGCTTTTAAATAAAATTAATGATGAGTTCTTTCAAAATTAAAAACCCTCATTTTGAATAAGATTCAAAATTAATATCAAGCCCGAAAAGGGGAATTGTAAAAGTGTTTATAATTTCCATGTCTTCCATCGACAATAGGTGCATGATGAACGCTACCTGTGCTCGGGGCTCGGCTCATATTATTGGGGGAGCTCTGGACACCTGAAAGATGTGACATCCATTGACATTGTGATATGAACTACGTGGAACTCCCATGATTTCGGCTCATATTATTGAGGGAACTCATGGCGACCGCCCATTAAGGTTCAATAATGATGGGTAAGGCTTGACACGTAAAGATGAACGACGTCATATTATTGGGTCTTAATCAAACGTGAGACAAAAGTTTACGTAAAGGGTTGCATGGAGATGCAATTGGAAACTACATTTTAGGAATTATGATTGGCTGATATTATTCGGGATAATAATTTGCTAATTGGACCTTACGTACCTACTGAATAAAGAAGTTTCCCGTTTTCACTAGAGGGTAGTGAAAAATTTCAAAACATTGAAAGCGAAAATTTATGAAGTAAAAGTCCTTACTGTATATCTTACTAAATATTTTAAAATAGTCATTAACATTTATCTGTTTTACTTTTCAGTACAAATTTTGACAATGTCTTCGATTCGCAATCCGTTATCTGCAATACTCAACAAACACGTTTTAAGTGGACCTAATTACGTCAATTGGCTAAGAAACCTAAAAATCGTCTTGAATTCGGAAAGGATAGCATATACACTGACTAGTCGCCCCCTGTTGAGGCTTCGGCTGGCTGCACTCCTGAGGAATTGCAGACTTACAAGAAATGGCCTGACCATGACTTGAAAGCCAAGTGTTATATGCAGGCTTCTATGAATGATGAGCTGCAAAGGCGTTTTGAGGATGCAAAGAGTGCTGCTGACATTCATTTGCATCTCAAGGAGCTCTTTCGTGAGCAAACACAGCCTCTTAGGCATGCTACCATCAAGGAACTGATCACTTTACGCATGCGAGATGGGGCCTCCGTTCATGAGCATGACCTAAAGATGATTGGGCTTGTGGACAAGCTCGTTGACATGGATCTTACGTTGCCTTCGGAGTTGACCATTGGACGTGTTTTTCTTGTCACTGTGTAGCTCATTTGATCATTTTATGGAGAATTTCAACATGAACAAGCTAGAGCCTACCCTTGAGGAGTTGGTGAACATGCTTGTTACGTTTGAATCCACCATCAAGAAAGAGAAGCCGGTTCTTTATGTGGGTTCTTCATCTGGTATGAAGACTGGTCCATTTCTATGCTTGATAAAGATAGATATTCTTGTTTATTTAGCAAAGGTGTTTGCAACATTTACAAGAATGAATATTTGATTGGTACAGGAGAAATTGAAAACGATCTCTATAACTTAAAATTGAAAGATGTTCCACTAAGCAATGTCCAAGTAATAACAACAACAAACAAACAAAAACAAGATAATCTAAATTTGGCACAATTATGGCATGCTCGATTAGGACATATTTTCCTAAGAATGATGAACAAGCTAGTGGTATTAGGCATGTTTGATATGTCTGATATTAATTCTCTCACGACTTGTGAATCTTATCTGAAAGGAAAGATGAACAAAAATCTCTTTAAGGGCCATGTGGAGCAAACTAAAGGATTATTGGATTTGATCAATACCGATGTGTGCAGTCCGCTTAGCATCACCACTAAACATGGACATGCCTACTTTATCACATTTATCGATGACTTTTCGAGGTATGGGCATGTGTATTTGATGAAATACAAATCTGAAGCCTTTGAAAGGTTCAAAGAATTCAGAAGTGAAGTTGAGAAACAGTTGGGATGAAGCATCAAGTCACTTCGATCGGATCGAGGTGGTGAGTACTTGAGTGCCGAGTTCCAAGAGTATCTTAGGGAGAATGGGATTCTCTCGCAGTGGACTCCGCCTGCTATACACCAAAGTTGAATGGTGTTTCGGAGCGTCGTAACCGGACTTTGATGGACATTGTTCGGTCTATGATGGGGTTCATGGAGTTGCCGCCCTCCTTTATGGGATATGCCCTTGAGACAGCGGTACTGTTGTTTAATGTCCATTCAAAGGCAGTTGATAAGACACCATATGAGATATGGATGGGTAAGCCTCCCAAATATTCTTATATTATAATATGGGGATGCCCTGCTTATGTGAAACAGGAAGTGAGAGATAAATTAGATAGTCGATCTATTATATGTTACTTTGTGGGATATCCAAGAAATTCAGTTGGATACTATTTCTATCATCCTCAAGAAACAAATGTGTTTGTTTCTAGGAATGCAACCTTTTTGGATAAGGAAATTTTATTAGATAGAAAATGGGAGATGATAGAAAATGGGAATGAGCCTAACCACGGATGTGATCCATTAACCTTCAAGGAAGCGTTATCTGATGTTGATTCGTCCAAGTGGCTTAAAGCAATGGAATCTGAGATAAATTCCATGCATTCGAACCAAGTATGGAATCTTCTTGATCTACCTGAGGGAACTTTTCCCATAGGGTGTAAATGGATTTACAAGAGAAAACTTGGGGTGGAAGGGAAGGTATTGACCTTTAATGCGTGATTGGCTGCAAAAAGATATACTCAAAGACAAGGAGTTGACTTTGAGGAAACCTTTTCTCCAGTTGCAATTTTCAAATCTATAAGGATATTGCTAGCCATAGCTGCATGGTATGACTATGAGATATGGCAGATATATGTCAAGACAGCCTTTCTTAATGGGGATATTAAGGAAGAGATTCACATGTCTCAACCTAAAGGGTTTACATCTATCGGAAGTGAGCATATGGTATGCAAACTTCAGATATCTATTTATGGTCTAAAGTAGACATCTAGGAATTGGAACATCAGATTCAATAGTACAATCAAAGAGTTTGGTTTTACTAAGAATCCTGAGGAACCCTGTGTGTATAAGAAGGTCAGTGCGAGTGTTGTGACTGTAGAGCTCAAATTCAGTACACATAAAACCCATGCATTTATTTAAATGTTAAATTATTTATTTAAGTTTAAAATGATTTTTAGCGATGCGTGATTTATTAAATTGCATTATTTTAATTATTTATGTTTATGTGATGCACGTTAAAATGTTTCTTGAGTTTCATGTTTCAGCCGATTATTCGATGCAGGATCGTGGAAAGGAGACCGACGACGATTTTGACAATTTTTAAAATGTGGTATTTTATTTTAAGTGGGTTTGGGACATTTTAAAAGGTTTATTTATTTTTTAGCATTTTAAAAATCTAATTTAATTTATTAGATGATTTTATGGTTTTAAACTTTTAAAGTCTAGCACATGTGTATTTTATTTAAATTAGGGGACTTTGCTTGGTAGTGGGAATTAACATTTTTATTAATATTTTAATAAGCACTTTAATTAGCATTGTTAATTGAGTAATTAGCAAATCATTTCCCTAATTTATTTCATAACACACACGTTACCACACCTACACACACATACTCGGACACACACACACACACACCTGCACTCACCCCTTCTTTTTTTCATTGTTTCATTTCTTATTTTTGAACGAAAACCTAGGGTTCTTAGTGCAAGAGCAGCCGCCCCTCCTCTGAATATTTTCTAGCATGTTTTCGTCCACTTTTCATCAAGAAAATAGTGCCACGTTCGTCCCGGATCGTCTCTCGCATACTTCCCGCTTCGGTATCGTCGTTACGGTATTTTTAAATATCAAAAGGCATGTGTAATCTTTTGTTTCTGCCTCGATCTTGTTATATTATATGTTCTTATGTTTATTGTGCGTAAAAATCCATGTATGTTGTAAAAAGTTTGAGCAAAAATTTGTTGGATCGGTTTTGAAACGATTTTAGATCTGAAAACTCGAAATTTACTGTTATTTTAAATACTACGACTATTCGGTCGATTTTCTTGAAAAACTTTCTACAAATAAAACATAGAACTTTTCGATAGCTTCGATTTGACAGTACATTCGAAATATTTGGATAATGAGTGAGTTATGATTGTTTTCGTGGGACTGCTCAAACTGCGATTTTCTGAAAATGCATTCTTGATGTGTTCTTGAAGTTTTATTGTTGCAGGCTTCATTTGGGATCGACGGGTGATCGCTGCTGCGTTTAAGTAAGTTGAGTATGACGTTGGTATGGCTTTTGGTGTGTCGGATCGCATCGATAGGCACTTGGTAGCAATAGAAGTCATATGATGCGTTTTGGTGTCAAATGTCGAGTTCACGGATTGGGTTGCGTTGTTTATGATGTGTAGTTGTTTTGGGGCGTTTGTTTGAGTTTGAATAAGTGTCATAGCATCCTAGGATGGGTCTGGAGGCATTGGTTAACGGTCCGTATGATCGAGTTAGGAGGAATAAGCCATAAGTGTAGTGATTTTCCGTTGGTTCTCGTTTCCAGTAGGTACACGGACCCGTAGCCGGACCCTGGCACGACGTCCGTGCACTTTTTCCATTAAAATGTGAATTTCCAGCACCTATACAGACCCCGACACGGACCCTTATGTGTCCTTTTAAAAAAAATTAAAAAAAAATATTTTTTTTAGGGATTGTTTTGGGGTTTGATGTTATGATTTAGTAAGATAATTAAACGAGGTCAAGTCCCGAGAGATTTAGAACGTCATAAGGAAATTTGTCATTATGGGTGTGAGCGTGACTATACGTCTAAGTTATGCATGATAGGTATTCGAATTCTTTTTAGTATGTGCATCAGTGGCCCCAAGCGAGATCCAACGAATCTCTCAATGCCACGTAAGTATGTTCGACGTGCAAAAGAAAATATTTTAAGTTTTTGAGATATGCTAAATGTCTTGTGACCAAATTATGAATTAGTTTGGAAGTTAGTGAACGTGGCCGAGGACCTCTCCACCGCGGTAAAACATGACCGGGTTTAGATCAGGATTGGAAAGCGGTAAAGCATGACCAGGGACCAATTCAGCCGGTAAAGCATGACCGGAGATCTCATATATGTGGCAGTGGATTTTTCCTGTCAGCCCAGTACTGTGGTTTAGTCAGATCAGGCACATTTATGTATGGGTCACTTGCTTTGAAACATATTTCTACACAAAATGATGAAGGTTATGTATGTTCAAATATGTATGAAGCAAGCATGTTTATGAAAAGTTTTATGATGATGGCACGTCTACGTTTATGCTACTACGATCAAGTTACAAGTATATTTATGCTATTACGTTCAAGTTTCAAGTATGTAAGCCCTACTTTAAATTTGCATGTGGTTTTATTATGTAGTACTTGTTATATCCAGTTTATACAAGTTGAGTCTTTATAATCACTAGACTTGATCGATACAAGTGAGGATGACTTTGAGGAGACGAGGTGGTTTATAATATTTAAATGATTATTACTTTTGGCAAACTTTGTTTTGGTTGTTTTATTGCAAATGTTTTTAGACGAGCAAGTTATTTTAATGCAAATTTGAAAGTTTATTTTTTATTTAAGAAAATTTTTATTTTTCCGCAAATTTTTAATAGTTTAAAAGTACGGTACGTTACAGATGGTATCACAGCGGTGTTCTTGTAAAGGGTTATGCCTACTGCCAGTTGCGAGAAGCTCACGAAGTCACACCTCAAGTTTGTAAGTTTTAAACTCATTCATGTAATATGTATTCAGTCATGATTTCAGCATGTGCATGTTTAAGTTCAAAGTACATGCATCTTATGATATTAGTATTATGTTCACGAATGTTGGGTTTACGTGTTGGGTAAATGTTGGAACAGTATGCCTCCCAGACATAGGATTGTGTGTGAAGCAGGCGATGAGAATAGAGAAGCCCAGGATGGGGAGAGGATCACCAGACTGCAGTAGACACAAGGGCGAGGCCCAGACCAGAGGCAGTCTATGAGAGGTTTAAGAGGATGGATCCGAAGAGGTTCTCGGGGAATACTGACCCGATGATAGCTGAAGGATGGATTAAGTCCATCGAGGTAATCTTTGTTTTTATGGAGCTGCAGGATGCAGACAAGGTTAGATGCGCCATGTTCTTGTTGACTGGAGACGCCAGGCTTTGGTGGGAAAGCACGTCAGTGTGAATGAACTTACAAAAACTGACGTGGAATGGGTTCAAGGAGGTTTTCTACTCCAAGTGCGTCACTGAAGAAGTACGCTCCCGCCTGACAGGCAGACAGCAGCGTGGCAGACTTCGTCATGAAGTTTGAGAGGGGGTGTCACTTTGTGCCCCTGATTGCAAATTATGCCCGGGAGAAGCTGAGGCATTTTATGGATGGGTTGCGGTCGATCTTGCGTCGTGATGTTCGAGTTGCTGGTCCTATGACTTATGCAATTGCCGTGTCGAGAGCTGTGGCGGCAGAGCAGGACCAGAGGGACATTGAGGGCGATAGGCAGGGCAAGAGGCCCTATCAGGCGCCTCAACAGCAGCAGCACCAGCGAACCCAGTTCAAGAGGCCTTTCAAGGGGCAGTAGGGGAAGAGGCCATTTCAGGGACCGCCGAAAGGCAAGGGTCCTATTCCTCAACAGAAGGCTCCTCAGAGACCCAGTGAGTACCCAGTGTGCCCAAAGTGCAACCGCCAGCATCCGAGACAGTGTTTATTTGGATCGGGCAAATGCTTCAAGTGCAGAGCCAGCGATCATATGCTGAGAGACTGCCCGCAGTGGAGGCAACCGACCTAGGGAAGAGTGTTTGCCATGCAAGCAGAGGAGGCGAACCCAGATACAACCCTGTTGACTTGTAATTTCTATAATTCAGCACCGCATAATTTTTGCCATGCATGTTTCGATTTAATATGGGATTATTAGTGTGCTAGTTAGTAATTTTGGTGACAGGGTGTAGAGATTTCTACTGTGCTTGAGGTTAAGATTAGAATTTTTGGGATATAAGTTTTTGTGTTGTACCAACGTCTCTCAGGAAATATTTTCATAAAGAGAGTAGCCACGAAGGCCTTGATAGATTCAGGGGCCACTCACTCTTTTATTTCGGAGACATTCGCTAATCATCTAGACGTCAATTCTATTGGACTCGACGTGATCCATTCAATGACAGTCCCATCAGGAGAAGAATTATTAGCTACTACCGTGGTCAGAGACATCGATCTCGAGCTGCAAGGACACCTATTGTATGCGGATCTAATCGTGTTACCGATGCCAGAATTTGATATTATCTTGGGAATTGACTAGCAGACGAAGAACAAAGTTTTATTTATTTCCAGAAAAGATCAGTGTTGGTAAGACCTTTGTGGATGGAGCAGTTTCTCTTTGAGCCAGATAGATGGAGAAGTTTTCCTTGCATGATCTCTTGCATTCAGGCACGGAGAATTATTCACAAAGGGTGTCAGGCTTTCTTGGCAAGTATTATTTCTGCACCTGACGTACCCACTTCGTCGATATCTGATGTGCCAGTGGTCAGAGATTTTCTTGACGTTTTTTCAGATGACGTCACAGGCCTTCCACCAGAGAGAGAAGTGGAGTTCGCTATTGATCTTGTGCCAGGCACTGTGCCAATTTCTAAGGCACCGTACCGACTAGCTCAAGCTGAGATGTTAGAACTCAAACAGCAGATTCAGGAGATTCTTGACAAGGAATTCATTCGTCCTAGTTTCTCACCATGAGGTGCACCAATACTCTTCGTAAAGAAGAAAGAGGGGAGCATGAGACTGTGTATCGATTACCGAGAACTGAACAAGGTAACTATCAAGAATAAATACCCACTTCCAAGGATCGAGAATTTGTTTGATCGGTTGCAGGGAGCTACAGTGTTCTCTAAGATAGATCTTCGATCAGGGTGTCATCAGCTGAAGGTAAAAGATACAGATGTTCATAAGACAGCCTTCAGAACCAGGTATGGACATTACGAGTTTTTAGTGATGCCGTTTGGACAAACGAATGCTCTAGAGATTTTTATGGACCTTATGAATCGAGTATTCTAGCCTTACCTAGATCAGTTCATCATAGTGTTCATTGACGACATTCTCATTTACTCGAAGAGCCTTGAGGAGCACCGTCGGCATTTGGGTACTATCAGGCTACTACAGAAAATTAATTCAGGGATTTTCTTCGATTGCAGTGCCACTCACTTCATTGACTAAAAAGAATGCTAAATTCTGATAGTCCAATATTCTTTGCTAGACCAGATCCGTAGAGGTTAGTCTTCAGATAAACAGTTGCAGAAATGGATACTGAAGGATGAAGCCAAGGGCAGTGTACTCTACACAGTGTCCGATGGTATTGTGAGGTACATAGGAAGGATGTGGGTGCCTAGTGCTGATTCGATCAGAGAGGATATTCTGACAGAGGCACATGCATCTCCGTATTCCATTCATCCAGGAGGTACCAAGATGTACAAGGATTCACAGATTCTGTATTGGTGGCCAGGTATGAAGAGAGACATCCGTCGATTTGTGTCTGAATATTTTACCTGTCAGCAGGTGAAGGCAGAGCATCAGAGATCAGCATGGATGTTTAAGCCACTCCCTATCCCCGAGTGGAAGTGGGAGAATATCACCATGGACTTCGTTGTTGGTTTGGTGAGGTCAGTCAGAGGATCCAATGCCATTTGGGTTATAGTGGATCGACTTACTAACTCGGCACACTTCTTGCCAGTGAAGAAGACTTTCTCCATGACGCAGTATGCGGAGCTCTATATCAGGGAGATAGTTCGATTGTATGGAATCCCAGTTTCTATTGTGTTCGACAGGGACCCGAGGTTCACATCGTCCTTTTGGAAGAGTTTGCACGCAGCCATGGGGACGAAGTTTCTATTCAGTACAGCTTTCCACCCTCAGACAGATAGCCAGTCTGAGCGTGTGATTCGGATTTTGGAAGATTTTTTGCGAGCCTGTGTGATTGACTTCCATGGGAATTGGGAATCGAAGCTACCTCTTGTGGAGTTTACCTACAACAACAATTTCCAATCATCTATAGGTATGGATCCCTACAAGACATTGTATGGGAGGAAGTGCAGATCGTCGATTCATTGGGATGAAGTCAGTGAGAGATCAGAACTTGGTCCAGAGATTGTTCAGCAGACTGCAGATGTGGTGGTCAAGATCCTAGACAGGATGAAAACCACCCAGAGTCGTCAAAAGAGTTATGCTAACAAGAGGAGAAGGGACCTTGAGTTTGCCGTAGGCGATCACGTTTTCGTAAAGATAGCACCTATGAAGGGTGTTATGAGGTTTGGGAAGAGAGGTAAGCTTAGTCCGAGATTTATTGGACCGTTCGAGATTCTTGACAGAGTTGGGACACTAGCTTATCGTGTAGCCCTACCGCCAAATCTGGCCGGTGTACACAATGTGTTCCACGTCTCGATGCTGATGAAATACTTAGCGAATCCTTCGCATATTTTGAGCTATGAGCTGTTGCAGCTTGCTTCAGATCTGTCGTATGAGGAAAGATGAAACGTCTGCTATTCGTTTTCTTGAAAAGTACTAGAATTTTTTTTTAAAAGCTCTCAAGATTTTGGCCAATACATATACATATATAAATACTTTGAAAATGCATTGCACCATTTTAAAATAAAACATCCAACTAGTAAATAAAAATCCAAAAGAAATAGTCAAAACATGAAATCGTTAATCGTTTTACCAGACCTAAAAAGTAATAAGTGTTGAAAATTGTAGCCCATACTAAACCTCTCAAAATCTCTCAAAACATAAATAAATAGTCGTAAAATCTTTAGTGTAATTCATAAACTTAAATGCGGAACATAGAAACGCTGGTCCTCGGGTTATGTGCACGTCCAGTCCAGTTAAATCAGGCATCCAAGCCTCTCTCAACATTATGATCATACCCATTTGCATCAATCACATCTAGTGATTCTAAAGACTCAACACATCATATTATTGATAAAAAGTAATACGTAATACAATTCACATGCAACAGTGAAAATTACTTGTACTTAAAATAACATTTTTCGTAATAATGCATAAACTTTAACTTAAACATTTTCATAACCATTTTCATATTACCACAAATATGTCCATATCGTCCTCAACATATACATATTCCAGTTCATATTCGTGCTTTGTTGAATTCAGATCGTTGATTGTGACTTTCGTGTTCGTATATGTGTTGGGCGATAGATCCATCTACATGTAAACACAGTACTGGGCGACAGGGACACTAGCGAAACTCTCACCAGTCAACTGAGCCTTGGCCTTACGTATTAACTTATCATCGTATTCGTGTTCATATCCGTATCCAAGGAATTACGATCGTCGGGCTACCACTGGGACCATAACCCTGATGATATCTCCAACATATCATCGTATTAGTCACAATCCCTTCACGTCCTTCAGCATTTCGTATTTTCTTCACTTAATAAAAACATGCATAATAATATCATTTTATTTTGAAACCAAACATACAACATGTCTTTTAAATGTCCATAATTAAATCACAAAAATCATAAACATTTAAAAATCATAATTTAACATATAAAAATTCATAAACATTCATAATCATTGAAAATAATCATATTATCATATGAAACAGCATTTAAGACACTACCATGACGTTTACTAATTTCTAGGTGTAAAAAGACCGTTTTACCCCTGGACGTAAAAACTCTCGTTTTTGACTTTTTCTTGATTCCATTGACTCTAACATGTCCCAAATAATTATTTAAGCCTAAATTAAATTTCCAAAAATTTTATTTAGCTTAAATACTAGTCTTTTTAATTAATTCGTAATTAGACGTTTTGAAGGCGTTTTAATTCCGAAAAAATCCCAAACTTTAATATAAAATTCCTAAATTTAAAACTTAGTCTTTTTATATTATTTTAGCCCTCGTGAACAACAATTCAACCCCCGTGAGCCGTGTTTCGATTTATTTTCATTCTAAAAACCCTAACTTGACCCTTGAAAGTGCACCCTGAGCCATCTTTCGATTTTCTCGAGCCACCCTCAAACCATGGTTGTCCAGACCCTGACCAACCCATTAGTACACCCTCTTGAACCCTTGGAATCAATGGACCAAGCCTCTAGACTCAAACCAAAGCTCCCCAACTAAACACCTAAGCTGGCCGAGAAACCCCATGTGCATGATCCTTATGTTTTAGTTCTTAGGACCCTAGCCGACCGAGCCACCCCTAAACCATCATGTTGTGCACTAACCTAGGACCATAAGGTCACACCCTAGTGCAGCCCGAAGTCCCCAGACCGAGCCCCTTAGCCCTGCGCAAGTGCTGAACCCTGTGCGCGATGCTTCCCAACTCTCGGGTGGGAGTCCTAGCAAGCTAGGACTCCTTCCCCAGCCCATGACTCGAGTCCTATCATGGCTAGAACTCTACCCTTGACTCCCCCATGGCCCTGGCTAGCCCTGGAACTAAGCCAAGACCAAGCCAAGCCATGGAGACCCAAAACCAAACCATGACTCTATGACTGCAACTTTGTGCACCAGCTTGTGTCTTTCGATTTTGTGCAGCGTTTGTGGCTTATTCTAGGACTCTAAACTCATGTAAAACAATACTTGATTGTGTCCTAATCATGGAAGCCCTCTTAAAACAATATACCATGAATTCGGAATCAAAAACCATGCTTGAAATCTCATGTTATGTGCAAAAACGAAAATCATCAAAAGTGTCACTTGTTTTCCATATTTTTTTCATGCATAAAAATATACTATGTTGTGATGATGTTTTGAAGGAAATAAGTATGTGTGCCTTTGCGTGATTATTCTTTGATGATTTGCGAAGAACGGGGTAAGACCTTGGGTAGAAATCCTTGAAGCTTTTTCGAATTTTCCTCTTCAAATTTATGTGTGTGTGAGCCGTGTACTTTGAGTGGTTTTGGGAGAGAAAAATTCAGAAAGTGGCGTGTAGAAAAAATGTAGGTGTGATTACAATATTATATATTAATTATTTCCTAACAAGGCTTTAGTCCTATTAAGCATAAGTTTAGGCCCACCAGTACTTGATTAGGATTTAATTAAAATAATTTTGATAAAAATAAGTTTGTGAATTTAATAGCCGGGTTGCCAAAAAGTTCGCATTTTTGGTGAAAAACTAGCACCGATAAAATTTACGTCCCGGCCTACAAAATCGCCTCAAAACTCCTTATTTTCAAAAATATGAAAAACCATCACCCATATTTTAAATAATTAAAAACAATTATTTAATAAAAACAGTTTACGTTTTTCAGCCCTCGGTCTCCGCTCCTTGATCGCAACTTGAATAATCCTTTAAAAATACAGTTTTATGCATAATGACAATTAAATCCTATTTAACATATAATCATGCATGTCACATAATCAATTAAGAAATTAATTCAACTAATTACTTATTTTTCATATTTCCTAGATTTGCATTCAGTTGGATTACGTCGTCTTAATTTTGGACCTTACAATTCCTCCCCCCTTAAATAAAATTTCGTCCTCGAAATTAGAACTTACCGAACAATTCAGGATAGCGACTCCTGAAGTCCCTCTCGGTTTCCCAAGTAGCTTCTTCTTCCAAGTGATTCAGCCACTTGACTTTGACCATTGGAATGACTTTGTTTCCGAGTCTTCTTTCTTGCCTTCCAAAGATTTGGACAGGTCTTTCCTCATAAGTCATATTTGGAGTTAATTGAAGTGGTTCATAATTTAGTACATGTGATGGATTCGACATGTACTTCCGCAGCATCGAAATATGGAACACATTGTGAACTCCAGAAAGCATCGTTGACAACGTCACTCTATAAGCTAGTGTCCCAACCCTCTCCAATATCTCAAATGGATCAATGAATCTCGGACTAAGCTTGCCTTTCTTGCCAAAGCGCATAACACCTTTCATAGGTGCTATTTTCACAAATACATGGTCGTCCACTGCAAACTCTAAGTCCGTTCGTCTCTTGTCAGCATAACCTTTCTGTCGACTTTGTGCAGTTTTCATTCTTTCACGGATCTTGGTTACAAGCTCGGTGGTCTCTTCAATTACATCCGGACCAATTTCTCTTCTTTCCCCAACCTCGTCCCAATGAATAGGAGATCTACATTTCTTTCCATAAAGTGCCTCGAAAGGAGCCATTTATATTGATGATTGGTATCTATTATTGTAGATGAACTCCACTAGAGGTAATTTTGGTTCCCAACTGCCTTGAAAATCGATAACACATGCTCGCAGTAGATCTTCCAAAATTTGTATAACTCTTTCGGACTGACCATCGGTTTGAGGATGGAATGCCGTACTAAATAATAACTTGGTCCCCATCGCTGCATGCAGACTCTTCCAAAAAGATGACGTGAATCTCGGATCTCTGCAGAAACAATAGATACAGAAATCCCATGCAGACGAACTATCTCTCGAATATATAACTCTGCATACTGAATCATGGTGAAGTTCATCTTGATAGGTAGAAAATGTGCTGATTTCATAAAACGATCGACTATCACCCATATAGCATCATATCCCTTAATAGTCTTTGGCAATCCCACAACAAAGTACATAGTGATGTTTTCCCATTTCCACTCGAGAATAAGAAGTGGCTTAAGTTTTCCTGCTGCTCTTTGATGCTCTGCTTTAACTTGCTGGCAAGTCAAACACTCGGATACAAATCTCAAAATGTACATCTTCATGCCTGGCCACCAATACAATAACTGCAAATCTTTGTACATCTTCGTGCTAGGAACCCATAAACGATCCCGGTATCGAACTATACCATCCACCTCAGAATATAACTTCCGGACCTTGGCTTCATCTCTAGCTCTCCACTTTTGTAACTGCTCATCAGTAGACTGCCCATCACGAATTCTATCTCTCAAGGTCGGCTGTACTGATAATGTGGCAAGATTAGGGGCCTCGCCCCTAGTATAGACTGTAAGATCAAACCGCTGTATCTCTGACTGCAACGGTCTTTGGAGTGATAATTGAGTGATAACTGCTGCTTTTCTACTCAATGCATCTGTCACAACATTAGCTTTCCCCGGATAATAGATAATCTCACAGTCGTAGTCCTTTACTGACTCAAGCCATCTACAATGTCTCATATTCAATTCCTTTTGGGTGAAGAAGTATTTCAGGCTTTTATGATTGGTGAATATTTTGCACTTCTCCCCATAAAGGTAGTGTCTCCAAATCTTCAATGCAAAAACTACTGCTACAAGCTCAAGATCATGAGTAGGGTAGTTTTTCTCGTGAATTTTCAACTGTCTCAACGCATAGGCTATAACTCGGTTGTTTTACATCAGAACTGCGCCCAAACCATGTTTAGAAGCGTCGGTATAAAAAACATACTCTCCTTGCCCCGATGGAATACATAATACTGGCGCTGAAATCAATGCTTGTTTTAACTTATCGAAAATGTCTTGACACTCGGATCCCCAAATAAACTTTACATTCTTCTTAGTCAAGGATGTCAAAAGTACTGCAATAGATGATAATCCCTTGATGAATTTGCGATAATAGCTAGCTAGTCCCAAGAAACTGCGAATCTCGGTAACACTCTTTGGTATTGGCCACTCTTTCACTGCCTCAAATTTACTTGGATCGACTTCCACTCCCCCACTGGAAATGATGTGGCCTAAGAATTCCACTCCATCAAGCCAAAACTCGCATTTACTGAATTTTGCATATAACTTTCTATCTTGTAGTGCTTGCAGTGCTGTCCTCAAATGACGACTATGCACCTCATTATTCTTGTAATAGATCAAAATATCATCAATGAAGACTATAATAAACTGATCCAGATACGGTTGAAATACGCGATTCATAAGATCCATGAAGATCGGTGGCGCATTGGTCAGCCCGAATAGCATGACCATAAACTCATAGTGCCCATATCTCGTACGAAATGTTGTCTAGTGAACATCCGACTCTTTAACTTTCAACTGATTGTATCTAGAACGAATATCAATCTTAGAAAATATTGATGCTCCTTTCAACTGATCTAATAAATCTTCAATTCTTGGCAGTGGATATTTATTCTTCATAGTGACCCTATTAAGCTCTCGATAATCAATGTAAAGACGGATACTACCATCTTTCTTCTTCACAAATAATACAAGTGCGCCCCATGGAGAATAACTAGGGCGAATAAAACCCTGGTCTAGCAATTCTTGGATTTGATCTTTTAATTCTTTCATTTCAGCAGGTGTTAGACGATAAGGTGCTTTAGATATAGGAACAGTGCCAGGCATTAGATCAATACAGAATTCTACTTCACGATCAGGTGGAATACCATAAACGTCTTTGGGAAAGACGCTAGGAAAATCTCTGACAATATCAACATCCTCCAATTTCTGACTGATAGGAGCATGTGTGGTAGTGACGCATGCTAGAAAAGCTTGGCATCCATGCTTAATAAGCTTCCTCGCACATAGACAAGAGATAATGTGCGGCATTTGCTTGTTTCTCGCCGTCTCAAAGATAAAAGATTTACCACTAGGTGGCCTAATAGACACTGATCTCTGATGAAAATCAATCGAAACTCCATTCGCTGATAACCAATCCATATCGAGTATAATATCAAATTCAGGCATATGAAGCGCGATAAGATCTGCCCGAACCACATCTTTGCATAAACGAAGCTCCAGATTCTTGACAATTTTAGAGGTGAGCATTTGATCCCCAGATGGAATAGAAACTTTGAAACCCAAACCCACATATTGAGGAGTAATATTCAGTCTTTTGATGAAGGTTTCAGATATGAATGAATGTGTAGCTCCTGAATCTAGTAATGCATAGGTAGCTACCCCCTGAATGTTAATCATTCCTGCGGCGAAAATGTCTTTTAAATCTTTTCGTGTTGAAGCTTAAAGAATTTTTATCATTAATTTACCAAAGTTATGTGAAGAATGCGCGTTGAACTTGAGCATTTCTTGAAAAACTGCATTTTAACCCTTAAATTTTTTGAAATTTGCATTTTAGTCCCCAAATTTTCGAATTATTGCAATTTAATCCTTATATTTTCGGAAATTTTTATTTTAATCCCTTAAGTTTTTAAAATTGGTTTTGTGGTCCTTAAGATTTCAGAAATTGCACTTAGGTCCCTTATCTTTCGATTAATTACATTTTGGTCTCTTAATTATAAAAAATTACACTTTAGACCCTTAAAATTTCAAAAATTGCATAATGACCCCTCAATAAAATTCGAAACTCCTATAAATTTCTTAATTAAGATTTTCCTTTAATTTGGCCCTAAAACTTTTATTGGAATATTACATCATTCACATAAACTAAGGCACAAAATTTCAATACCAATTTCGGTGGTTCTAAAATCATATCTTAAAATCCAACTAAGGTAAAACATGCAACCTAATTTCCACTAGATTTAATCTTGTTTCCAATTCCATCATGATAACCAATTTAACATTTCATGCAATAATAAGCAATATAAAAATGTCAAATGACTAGGTTACCCGTGATAAGCGTAGTGTCTGCCTCCTCCTCAGGCATTCATCACATAAGCTCTCCCAACAGTAGGTGCTTTCTTCTTCGGACATTCAGCAGCCTTATGCCCTTCTTCCTTGCAGATAAAGCATTTATAAGATCCCCACATGCACTTGCCAAAATGAAAGCAATTGCACTCCTTGCAATGTTGTTTATCAGCAGGCTTCGGTGCTGCAGGATTTTGTGGCTTTTGCGGTGCTTGCTTCTTGACTTGACCTTGGGGTTTTTGAGGCCCTTGAGGTCTAGGAGGACCCGCATATGGCTTCTTGTTTGGCTAATTATCATTCTGATGTTGTTGCCTCTTGCGCTGTAACTCAATGTCCTTCAAGGATTGCTCAGACTGAAATGCATAAGTGATGGCAGTAGCATAATTCATAGGACACATCATCATAACATTATTGCTTATAGTGGGTCGTAGACCATCCATGAAGTGTCTCAGCTTCTCTTCAGCATTCCTGGCAATAAGGGGTACAAAGTGACAATCCCTATCAAATATCTTCACAAATTCAGCAACAGTAGCGTCTCCCTGACGGAGAGTCATAAATTCCCTCTTTAATCGCTCTCTAACATCAGCAGTAAAATATTTCTTGTAGAATATCGTTTTAAATTGTGCCCAAGTAATTGTAGCAAGGTTAACACCATGCTCGGCTCCTTCCCACCATAAAGAAGCGTCGTCCCTGAACAGATATGTAACGCCCAAAAAATTTAAAGGTCCACACGAACCACATGTATTTGAATTATTAAATGCTCATGTATTT
Source organism: Primulina tabacum (assembly GCF_025594145.1). Taxonomy (NCBI): domain Eukaryota; kingdom Viridiplantae; phylum Streptophyta; class Magnoliopsida; order Lamiales; family Gesneriaceae; genus Primulina; species Primulina tabacum. The sequence continues at coordinate 14,067,749 of NC_134564.1, read as the reverse complement.
TATTTAAATGTTTTAATTGCATTAATTAATTATGTTGTGCATATTGCATGTTTAAAATATATTTTTCGAGATGGTTGCATTAAAATGTATTTTTAAGGGATATTCAAGTGACGATCGAGTAACGGGGACCGAGGGCTGAAAAACGTAAAATGTTTTTATTAAATAATTATTTTTAATTATTTAAAATATGGTTGATGCTTTTTAGGATTTTTGAAAATAAGGGGTTTTAAAATGATTTTATACGCCGGGACGTATATTTTATCGGTTTTGGGTTTTCAACTAAAATACGAGTTTTTTGGCAACCCGGCTAATAAATTCACAAATTTATTTAAACAAAAACTTTGTTTATATTTTATTTAAATCCTAATTAAACTAATGGGCTTAACTAGAAGGCTTAAAAGGCCTAAGCCTTAATTAGTTGAATTATGTAGCATATAATAGGTTAAAAACCCTACACCTAGCATCACAACTCACGCCTCCCACTCTTTCAAAATCTGAAAACTCTCCCCACCCCTCTCTTAAACCTCACGGCACACACACTCACACTTTAGAAGAGATTTTCGAAGGGTGCAAGTTAGAACAAGCCAAAGTTGCGTCCCGTTCTTCGTCGTCAACGTTTATTCGTGCGTAAATTACTCAAAGGCACGCCATACATCTCATTTTCTCATCCATCATATCATATTATTGTTTTAATTATTGTATGCATGAATAACATGGTTTATTTTTTCAGAAATTTCGAATTATTGCATGTACTTCTGAAAACATGATAATTTGATGCAAATTCTTAAAGTTTTTATGAAAAAAAGGGGCTGCCATGTCTAGGACACATTCAGGCATTTTTTTACACGGGTATAGGGTCCTAGAACATCACCAATACATTGCACGAACAAGAACACGAAAGCGGGAACTATAGGATTGGATTAGCCAAGAAGGGCCGAGAGTTTGTGTCTTCATGGGTACGGTTTGATGCATGGGGCTTAGGGGCTCGAGCAGGGCTCGTCCAAGGTTAGGGGAGTTCTCAGTCTAGGGCTGGGTTGGGTCCTAGGGTGGCTAGGACTCACGCTAGGTGGGCTGGAAGAGTCCTAGCGTGAGGGGAGACTTCACGCTGCAGGATTTTGGGAAGGGGGCCGAGAGTTCCAGGGGCCACGGCTTGGTCTGGGCGCGAGCTAGGTGGTCCATCAGGGTCCTAGGATGAGGGGAAGTGGTCGGCATAGGGACTGGTGCGGCTGGCTCGATGCTGGCTGGAACAAGACAGTAGGACCGTATGACAGCAAGGGGCGCGCAGGTAGTGCTTCTGATCCAGGAGCTTCGGGCTTGGGGTTCCAGTGTAAGGGTTGGTTTGGGCTTGGTCTAGGCGTGGTACAGGGAAGGTGAGGGTCATGAGGGGTTAGGTGGTTAAGGGCTGGAGGTGTCCTAGTTGGCTAGGAGTCTTAGGGATGAGAATGGAGTCACGCACACACAAGGGCAGAATTTGGGTCGGTTTCTAGGAGGCTTTTGAGCGGGCCAGGTCTTGTTTTTCGGGCTGGGCTTTCACAGTAGGGTCCCTAGATAGGTTGGCTAAGTTTTGGCTCAAGGTGGCTCGGGCGTGGCTCGGGTAAATTAGAAGATGGCTCGGTGTGTTTTATAAGGTATCGAAAACAAAAATTAAAAGGCTAAAAATTGAACCATGGGTCCACGGATGTGGTTCATGGCTCCTAAGGGTAGAATAAATACTAAAATTGTTATGTTAAAAATTTGGGATCAAATAACTAGTTTTGGATTTAATCGGCGCACGAAACGCTAATTAACGAGTTAATTGAAACGCCTAGTTTTAAGTATTATAAAATTATGAAAAATTAGGTTTAAGCTTAAATAATTATTATAAGTCTAAATTTTTAATTTGGGAATTTTATATTAAGGTTTGTTTTAATTTAAGATTAAAACGCAGTAATTCGTCTTATTTAAAGATTAATTTAAAAGTCCTCGATTTAGGCTAAATAAAAATATGAAAAAATTCATGTAGGCTTAAATAATTATTTGGGACATGTTAGAGTCAATGAATTAAAAAAATGTCAAAAACGGGAAATTTTACGTCCAATGGTAAAATGGTCTTTTTACACCTAAAAATTAGTAAACTTCATGGCAATGCCCTGAATGCTGTTTTATGTGCTAATATGATTATTTTCTATAGTTATGGATGTTTATGAAATTTTTTTATGTTAAAATGATATTTTAAACGTTATGGGATTTTATATGTTAAAATGCTATTTTAAGTATTTATGGAATTTTATATGTTTATCATTTAAGATGTCAAAATGTCATTTTAAACGTTTTGAGGTTAAAATGTCATTTTAAATGTTTATGAAATGTTCATGATTAAATTATGATTTTTAGATATCTATGGGATTTTTATGATTTAAGGTTGACATTTAAAAGACATGCTGCATGCTTGGTTTCAAAAATAAAAATATATGTTATGCACAATTTTATAAAGTGATGAGAATGTAAAACGTTGAAGGAAGTGAAGTGTTTGTGACTAATTCGCTAATATTGGAGATATCGTGAGGGTGACGGTCCTAGTGGGAGCCCGACGAACGTGTTTTCATTATTGCGAATATGAGGTTATGAGGATATGAGGTTTGAGGTAAGAATGGGAATATCGTGAGGGGAGAATGCCCCAGAGGGAGCCCATTTATAGGAGAAGGCCCCAGAGGGAGCCTCGACGATCGTATTTCTATTCGATGAGGATAGGCCAGGGCCCAGTTGACCGGTGAGAGTGTTGCTGGTGTCCCCCGCCGTCCAGTACTGTGGTTACATGTAGATGGATCCATCGACTTTTTGAGGTTTGAGGAAAGTCACAATTAACGATCTGAATTCAACAAAGGAAAATGATAAGGAAAATGTTTATGATCATGTTAAAAAGATTTTATGTCATGTCATGTTGAGGAAAAAGAAAGGAAAATGTTAAAGTTTATGTTATGCATGTCATGAAAATGTTTATGCTTAAAGTTGATGCATCATTATGAAAATGTTTCTATTTAAAGTTCATGCATCATAAAAGGTTTACGAAAATGTTCTTGTTTGAAGTTTATGCATCTCCATGAAAACGATATTTTAAGTACAAGTATTTTTCACTGTTATATGTTGACTGTATTACGTATTACTTGCTATAAAGATGATGGTGTGTTGAGTCTTTAGACTCACTAGGTGTTATGGATGCACGTGAGTTTGAGGGAGGACTTGACGGATGATATGATTGGACTGAAGGTGCACACAACCCGAGGACCAAGCGCTTCTACTTTTCCGCATTTACGACTTATGACTCATGATTTATGTTAAATATTTTAAGACTATGCTTTTTGAGGGATTTTTGAGAGGTTTAGTATGGGCTATACTTTTCAAACTTATTGTTTTTTAGGGTTTGTAAAACAGTTGACGATTTCATTTTATGACTATTGCACTTGATTTTTAAAATGCTAGTTGGTTGAGATTTTATTTTAAAGGGTAAAATATTTTATTTTCATGTGTTATTTGTCATGGCCAAAAATTGAGTTTTTTTTAAAAAAAAAAAATTTAGTACTTTTAAAGCAATAAAAAGGGCAGACGTTTCAGTTGGTATCAAAGCAAAGGTCCTGTAAAGGGTTGTGCCACCATCAGCGCCGGGAAGATCAGTCATCAAGCCTCAAAGTTGTAAGTTTTTACATGCTTTATATGATTTATATGTTGTCACCTGCATGACTACATGAATTATATGTTCACGTCACATGTTTAATAGCTTCATGATAATATATGATTTATATGCTATGGAATTTTTTTATATGTGATACGATATGAAATGAAAAATTATTTGATTTTAACGCATGTTGGTTTTGTGGTGGAATTAGACTATGTTTATTTTTGGGTTTTAGTATTGACGTTTTACTTTTTGGGCTATAAGTTAATCATGAATATTATGAATTCTTTTGGAACATGTAGATTTTCTAAAAATATATTTATGATTCGTGGTTACTAGTTGAATTAATTTTTGGGAATTACTCATAAGTAATAATGATTCGAGGATTTGTAACGACTTTGGGAGTAAGAAAATGTATAAATTAGGATTTTAAGTTTTGATGAAAGGAAAGATTGATTCTGAGAATTGATTTTTGGGTAAATAAGTTTAAAATTATCGAAATTATGTTATGGGAAACTCGTAGCAGGAAATTAAGAATGCCAAGAACTTATGGGTTAATCGTAGGATTTTTGAAATTAAGAACCAATTAGGATGATTTTTGAGGAAATTAAGAATTTATTTGTGCAAATGCTAAGGAATTTGGGAACTAGTTTAGCAATAAGCGGAAATTAAATGATTTAAATGATAAGAATTTTGAGGATTTAGACTTTTAAGAATATTTGGAACCTTGGGATATCTTGGGTTATAATATTATAAGGAATGTTAATCAAGGATTTTTAAGAATGAATAACAATTAGACTTGAAAATCTAAGCGTTAGCAGATGCGTTTGGGATTTTAAGGTTGAAATTTGATAAGTTGATGAACATTTTGGGTATAAAATAAGGAAAGTAATATACGATAAGTTTGGTTATCCATCTTTTTACATTGGGAATTGTAAGAAAAATTGAAATTCGAGGTTATAATAGTATAGCACTGTCATTATGGGTTTTCTTAAGTTGCAAATCGCAAATAAGGATTTAGAAGGAAAATTTAATTGGGATCAAGGAGACGTAAGGACCTTCAAGATTTTAAGTTTTATCAGAGTAGCGCAGCGAAAGCGTGGATTTTTGGGATATTAGAACTAAGACTAAACTTTGGGTTATTAAGAATAAGCGAATTTTGAGGACGAAATTCAATTTAAGGGGGGAAGATTGTAACGCCCCGAAAATTTAAAGGTCCACACGAACCACATGTATTTGAATTATTAAATGCTCATGTATTTTATTTAAATGTTTTAATTGCATTAATTAATTATGTTGTGCATATTGCATGTTTAAAATATATTTTTCGAGATGGTTGCATTAAAATGTATTTTTAAAAGAGATTCAAGTGACGATCGAGGAACGTGGACCGAGGGCTGAAAAACGTAAAATGTTTTTATTAAATAATTATTTTTAATTATTTAAAATATGGTTGATGCTTTTTAGGATTTTTGAAAATAAGGGGTTTTGAAATGATTTTATACGCCGGGACGTAAATTTTATCGGTTTTGGGTTTTCAACTAAAATACGAGCTTTTTTGCAACCCGGCTAATAAATTCACAAATTTTTTTAAACAAAAACTTTGTTTATATTTTATTTAAATCCTAATTAAACTAATGGGCTTAATTAGAAGGCTTAATAGGCCTAAGCCTTAATTAGTTGAATTATGTAGCATATAATAGGTTAAAAACCCTACACCTAGCATCACAACTCACGCCTCCCACTCTTTCAAAATCTGAAAACTCTCCCCACCCCTCTCTTAAACCTCACGGAACACACACTCACACTTTAGAATAGATTTTCGAAGGGTCCAAGTTAGAACAAGCCAAAGTTGCGTCCCGTTCTTCGTCGTCAACGTTTATTCGTGCGTAAATTACGCAAATGCACGCCATACATCTCCTTTTCTCATCCATCATATCATATTATTGTTTTAATTATTTTATGCATGAATAACATGATTTATTTTTTCAGAAATTTCGGATTATTGCATGTACTTGTGAAAACATGATAATTTGATGCAAATTCTTAAAGTTTTTATGAAAAAAGGGGCTGCCATGTCTAGGACACATTCAGGCATTTTTTTACACGGGTATAGGGTCCTAGAACATCACCAATACATTGCACGAACAAAAACACGAAAGCGGGAAATATAGGATTGGATTAGCCAAGAAGGGCCGAGAGTTTGTGTCTTCATGGGTACGGTTTGATGCATGGGGCTTAGGAGCTCGACCAGGGCTCGTCCAGGGTTAGGGGAGGTCTCAGTCTAGGGCTGGGTTGGGTCCTAGGGTGGCTAGGGATCGCACTAGGTGGGCTGGAAGAGTCCTAGCGTGAGGGGAGACTTCACGCTGCAGGATTTTGGGAAGGGGGCCGAGAGTTCCAGGGGCCACGGCTTGGTCTGGGCGCGAGCAAGGTGGTCCATCAGGGTCCTAGGATGAGGGGAAGTGGTAGGCATAGGGGCTGGTGCGGCTGGCTCAGTGCTGGCTCGAACAAGACAGTAGGACCGTATGATAGCAAGGGGCGCGCAGGTAGTGCTTCTGATCTAGGAGCTTCGGGCTTGGGGTTCCAGGGTAAGGGTTGGTCTGGGCTGGGTCTAGGCGTGGTACAGGGAAGGTGAGGGTCATGAGGGGTCAGGTGGTTAAGGGCTGGAGGTGTCCTAGTTGGCTAGGAGTCTTGGGGAAGAGAATGGAGTCACGCACACACAAGGGCAGAATTTGGGTCGGTTTCTAGGAGGCTTTTGAGCGGGCCAGGTCTTGTTTTTCGGGCTGGGCTTTCACAGTAGGGTCCCTAGATGGGTTGGCTAAGTTTTGGCTCAAGGTGGCTCGGGCGTGGCTCGGGTAAATTAGAAGATGGCTCGGTGTGTTCTATAAGGTATCGAAAACGAAAATTAAAAGGCTAAAAATAGAACCATGGGTCCACGGGTGTGGTTCATGGCTCCTAAGGGTAGAATAAATACTAAAATTGTTATGTTAAAAATTTGGGATCAAAATAACTAGTTTTGGATTTAATCGGCGCACGAAACGCTAATTAACGTGTTAATTGAAACGCCTAGTTTTAAGTATTATAAAATTATGAAAAATTATTTTTAAATTTAAATAATTTTTATAAGTCTAAGTTTTTAATTTGGTAATTTTATATTAAGGTTTGGTTTAATTCGAGATTAAAACGTAGTAATACGTCTTATTTAAAGATTAATTTAAAATTCCTCGATTTAAGCTAAATAAAAATATCAAAAAATTCGTGTAGGCTTAAATAATTATTTGGGACATGTTAGGGTCAATGAATTCAAGAAAATGTCAAAAACGGGAAATTTTACGTTCAAGGGTAGTCTTTTTACACTTAAAAATTAGTAAACTTCATGGCAATGCTCTGAATGCTGTTTTATGTGCTAATATGATTATTTTCTATAGTTATGGATGTTTATGGAATTTTTTTATGTTAAAATGATATTTTAAACGTTATGGGATTTTATATGTTAAAATGCTATTTTAAGTATTTATGGAATTTTATATGTTTACCATTTAAGATGTCAAAATGTCATTTTAAACGTTTTGAGGTTAAAATGTCATTTTAAATGTTTATGAAATGTTCATGATTAAATTATGATTTTTAGATATCTATGGGATTTTTATGATTTAAGGTTGACATTTAAAAGACATGCTGCATGCTTGGTTTCAAAAATAAAAATATATGTTATGCACGATTTTATAAAGTGATGAGAATGTAAAACGTTGAAGGAAGTGAAGTGATTGTGACTAATTCGCTAATATTGGAGATATCGTGATGGTGACGGTCCCAGTGGGAGCCCGACGATCGTGTTTGCAATATTACGAATATGAGGATATGAGGATATGAGGTTTGAGGTAAGAATGGGAATATCGTGAGGAGAGAAGGCCCCAGAGGGAGCCCCGACGATCGTATTTCTATTCGATGAGGATAGGCCAGGGCCCAGTTGACCGGTGAGAGTGTTGCTGTGCGATAGAGGCGGTGGTTAGAGCTTGTCAAAGACTATGATGTGACTATTAGTTACCACCCAGGAAAGGCAAATGTTGTAGCAGATGCATTGAGCCGTAAGTCGAGTTCTTCTTTGAGTTCTTTGATTCAGAAGCCATTGTTGTTGGACTTGCAGCGAGAAGAGATAGCTTTGGTGGTTCCGGGAACCATTGCTCGCTTTTCAGCGTTGGTTATTCGGGCTACATTGACGGACAAGATCCGTAGAGAGCAGGTCAATGATTTACAGTTGACAGAGTTGAGAGCCAGAGCAGAGGAGAGAGGTAATTCAGAGTTTGGGTTGAATGGAGATGGTTTAGTGACTTTTAGAGGCCGTATTTGTGTTCCTACTGGTGATGATATTCGTAGAGACGTCTTGACAGAGGCTCATACCGCGCCATATTCGATACATCCAGGTGGTACCAAGATGTATCAGGATCTTTGTAGACTCTATTGGTGGCCAGGTATGAAGAAAGATATTGCCATGTTTATTTCTCAGTGCCTAACTTGTCAGCATGTGAAGATCGAGCACCAGAGACCTGCTGGGACATTGCTATCTTTGCCGATTCCTCAATGGAAATGGGAGCATATTACGATGGACTTCGTGACTGGTCTTCCCAGAACGCAGAAAGGTTTTAACTCTATTTGGGTTATTGTTGATCGGTTGACCAAGTCAGCGCATTTTCTTCCAGTCAAGACGACGTATTCTTTGAACTAGTATGCCGAAGAGTACATAGCAGAGATTGTTAGACTTCATGGTGTTCCTGTGTCGATCGTGTCTAACCGTGACCCTAGATTTACTTCAGAGTTTTGGAAGAGTTTGCACAGAGCTATGGGTTCACGGTCAGCATTTAGTACAGCATATCACCCCCAGAGCGACGGTCAATCAGAGAGAGTTATTCAGATTTTAGAGGATATGCTCAGAGCTTGTACTATTGATTATCCTGGTAGCTGGGATTCCAAATTGCCTCTGGTTGAGTTCACATACAATAATAGCTACCAAGCGACGATTGGCATGGCACCGTATGAAGCACTTTATGGCAGGAAGTGTAGATCTCCCTTGTATTGGGATGAGATTGGTGAGAGGAAGATGTTGGGTCCAGATTTGGTCCAACAGACAGCTGATGTTGTCGCTGTTATTCGAGAGAGAATGAAGACAGCGCAGTCGAGACAGAAGAGTTATGCTGATGTGCGTCGTAGACCGTTGCAGTTTGAGGTTGGCGACCATGTGTTCCTGAAGATAGCACCTCTCAAGGGTGTGATGCGGTTTGGCAAGAAGGGAAAGTTGAGTCCGAGGTTTATTGGCCCATTTGAGATCTTGGACAGAGTTGGTGATCGAGCTTACAGGTTAGCCCTACCGCCAGATCTTGATAGAATTCATAATGTTTTTCATGTTTCGATGCTCAGGAAGTATATTGCGAATCCTTCCCATGTTCTTCGTCACGAGCCATTGGATTTGACGCCGAATTTGACGTACCAAGAGATTCCAGTCCAGATTCTGGATCACAAAGTTAAAGTGTTGAGAAACAAAGAGATCGGCATTGTTAAAGTTCTTTGGAGGAATCATTTGATTGAAGAAGCCACGTGGGAACCAGAGGATGAGATGAAAGAGAAGTATCCCGAGTTGTTTGCGCAGTGACGTTAATTTCGGGGACGAAATTCCTTTAAGGAGGGGAGATTGTAATAGCCAAGCCTGGTGTACGGTACGGTTTAAGTTTTCATAACGATGTTAAGAGTTTCGATTTAGGATTTATAGTATGGTTGGTTATAGATGATGTGCAGTGCTATTGTAGCGGTATTACGATTAAATTCATGATAATTCGTATGTTGAGCCAATTGGTATGAGGCCAATTGGAGTGATTAGATAAGACATAGAGGTGTAACTTTCTTATTTTGAGTTTTGTTCAAATCATTGTGGAAGATAAGCCAAAAGAGCCCCGAAGTGTGTTGTGCGTTTCGTCGTTCCTCCAGTGACACATGTTAGGAGATTTATCATAATTTTTTACTCATACCTTCAAATGATCTGAAATTTGGAGATATTCAAGGAAAGACATAGGGCTACAACTTTGTAGTTTACAACTTTTTCTAATTCGAAAGGGAAGAGGCGTTTCTGAAGCAATCTTTAACGTGGCAGTGCGCAGAGTGGCGCCCGAGCGGTAATATTTGGCCGCCCGAGCGCCACTAATTCTGGAAATTTGGGTTTCGGGCAGAATCATTGGCGCCCGAGCGGTAATTTTCGACCGCCCGAGCGCCGGGCACAGTACAAAAACGTGATTTCGGATTTTAAGTGTTTAAATGCAAGAGTTAGTCTCATTTTTCTCATTCTTCCTTCTCACTTTTCGTTTCTTCTTCTCTTGGGAGACTAGGGTTCCAATTTCTCTCCTTTCTTTTCTTTAATCCAAGCTTCTTGTTAGTTATTTGTGTTGAGAGCAAGATAGTTTTGGGTTCAAGGAAGCTAAGGTAAGCTTTTGGTCTAGTTTATTCTTAGTTTTTGGTGTTGGAGATGATATGGGTTGTTGACGGTGTTGGTTTTATGGCTTTATGGTATTGTTGTTGGATTATTGAGTTGTTGATGGTGTTATTCATGGTTTATTGTTGTAGGTTTTGTACCAAGAGATTAGAATCAATTGCTCCAAGGGTTGTAAGTGGAATCTCATTCTTGTGCTCACATGATAGTATATGTATTGTGTTTCAATAGTTTTAACATGTTATTCCCTTCCATTTGATCCATATTATGTATTGAATTACTTGATTGTATATTTGAGACAATTGAATGTCTCAATTGTGAAAAAGGGAATACAAGAGAAAAGAGTTTACAAAGTGTTTGATTAAATGCCCCAAAGAGAGTTTAAAATGATTTATGGATTGATAGATACATAGTCATAGATTGCATGCAATTAGTTGATCAACGACCATAGGCTTATATCCCTCAGAGTTATCGATTTATATCGATGGGATATAGGTACAGAGATAGAGATACTATATAGATATCAATCCAACAGAGAAAAGAGAAATACCATCTTATAACAATTATTGCTATGTTATTCATGATTCAGAGTTGATGGTGTTTAATGTTTTTAAAGCCATGTTTTACAGAGTATGCTATGTACATTGCTATGTAAGAGTTCCACTTGCTGAGTTTTATACTCATTTCAGTTATTTCATGTGATGCAGATAAGAGCGACGGGCCGGGACGTTGATTGTGGGCCGGAGTCATATGCATACCCAATATGGAAGGAAGAAGATATTTTGATGGCATTTTGGACATGATCACAAGAATGATATTTTGCTTTTTGTTGTATCATTTCCTTGATCATGTGTATACATTTGTTTGTAAAGATTTTATGTCAAGAACTTTTTATCCTTCCTCATTCAAGAAAATTTTAAATTCCGCTGTTATTTTATAAAATGGGTCAGAGGTGTCACATTCTGTGCTTTTTTAATGCGAACAATCAAATCTGGTTCCACTTGAATCGTAGCAAGTCGCAATGGTCTACGATCTATATCAAATGCTAGTCCAGACAAACAGCAATCTTCAATCAAATTCGAAACACCTATTGTAACGTCCGAAAAATCAGTCCACGTAAACCACATGCATGCAAAAAATTTTAATTGCTTAATTGTTTTATTTAATTGCTTTTAAATGCTAGCATGATGTTTACTATATGATTAAATGTAAAATTGCATGATTAAATGATTATATGACATGATTTCATGAAAATAAGGATTTTACCCGAATATTCGATAATAGGCAGGGAAAAGGAGACCGGAGACGACCAAGACAAGAATATGTATTTTTAATTAATTGATGGCAAGGCTTCCTAATATGATTTAAAAATGATTTAATTTTTTAAAAAATGTTGGAGTTCGAATTATTTTACGACTCGAGCTCGATTTTTTCTCGGGAAGCCGGTTTTGGGCAAACAAGGAGTTTTAAAAGATCAAAAATATTATTTTATTGAAACCAAATTTATAAACTTTTATATTTTAATTAATTAAGTGTTATTGGGCCCAATTTAATAAATTAAGAAGGCTCAATTACCCTTTAGCTTGCAAGCCCAAACCAAAGCCCATTTAACATGCTAATTTAATTATAAATAAGTGTTTTAGGTCTTCTAGACCTCATAATTCAGCCTCCATCAGCCGAGAACACCTTGCACACACTCACAATATTTTCGAAAAATAGGAGGAAAGAAAAAGCTTGTGTTCTTCGTCGTCCGGTCGTCCAACGTCGCATCCTCGCCGAAGATCGTATATTCGAGCGTTATAAATGCAAAGACACGTTTTCTAAACTTTTTTTAAACATCATACAAATCATAATATGTGTGTGTTAATCGACTATGCATGAAAAACATTGGTCTTCGATTGTTTTACAGTACGTTACGTATTTTCAAAGTTTCGATGATTTCAATCTTATTTTAAAAACGTTTTTGAATCCAACGAGTACGCTGCCAAAACATGATAAAATATGATTGAATTATGGACAAAACATGAAAAAATAATTCAGATAATAAGGCTGGAACCAAAGTGTAAATTCAGAAAAAAAAAAAAGAAAACCGTAGGATTGCATGGGTTATTCAAAGTTCAAAGGTTCAATAGTTTGCATGGGTGCAAGGGGGCTCGGTCAGGGCTAGCTAGGGCTCGAGGAGGGTCAGGGGCGAGGGCCTGGTAGAGTCCTAGTGGGCTAGGACTCGCGCATCAGGGAGGAGAAGAGTCCTCGGTTGATAGAACACTTCTCGAAGGTGATATCTGGTGTGGCCGAGAGTTACAGAGGGTTGCTCGGCTTGGGGCTGGGTTAGGTGGTTCATCAGGGTCCTAGGATGATGGGCAGGGGTCGGGCTAGGGGCTGGAGTGGTGGGCTCGATGCTGGTTGATCAAAACGCGAGGAAGCGTAGGCAGCAAAAAAAACGCGCGCAGCTGATGTCTTCTGATTTTGTGCTTCGCCTCTTGGGTGCAGGGCTTGGGTTGGTCTGGGCTTGGTCTGGGCGTGGTCTAGGGAAGGTTAGGGTCGTGTGGGCTCGGTGGTGACTCGGCTGGAAGGGTCCAGGTTTGGCTACGAATTCTTGAGCATGATTCTCCTTGAGCGCAGGAATTGGGTCTACTGTCCAGGAGGTTTTGAGCGACTTAGGGGCTGGTTCTAGGGGCTGGGCTTGGTCAGGAAGGTGCCTAGGTGGGTTGGCTAGGGTTTGGCTCAAGGTGGCTCAGGCGTGGCTCGAGTAAATCGGGAGATGGTTCGGTGGTTTCGATTAGGTGTCAATATTTTGAATTTTAGAACAAAAAATAGAACCATGGGTCAACGGGTGCGGTTCATGGTTCCTAAGGGTAGAATAAATACTACAAATGTTATGTTTTAAATTTGGGATCAAAATAATGAGTTTCGGAATTTTCCGGGATTTAATCGACGCACAAAACGTTAATTAACGAATTAATTGAAACGCCTAGTTTTAGGCTTTATAAAATTATTAAAAATTAGGTTTAAGCTTAAATAATTTTAAAAGCCTAAGTTTTCAATTTGAGAATTTTATATTAAGGTTTGGTTTAATTCGGGATTAAAACGCGTTAATAAGTCTTATTTAAAGATTAAATTAAAAGTCATCGATTTAAGCCAAATAAAATTATGAGAAAATTCATGTAAGCTTAAATAATTATTTAGAATAATTCCATGTCATTAAAAGTGAGAAAAGGATAAATTTGAGAATTTTTACGTCCAGGGGCAAAAGTCTTTTTACACTTAGGAAAATTCATTAACGCTTGGCAGCGTCCCGAAGGATCATAACGAATGTTAAATGATATTATATGATTTAAAAATGATGATTTTGATGATAATATGTATTTTTATGATTTATGTTAAAGCTGTGCAATTTATACTATTTAAAATGCTATTTTTGGAAAGCTGTCGTATTTTATAATTTTTAAAGAAAAGGAAAAATATTTTGAGGGATGCGAATTGATTGTGACAAAAGATATGATTTATGATATATGATTTTGTGGGGATAACGTGAGGGGAAAAGGCCCCAGAGGGAACTTATTTACGGGAAAAAGGCCCCAGAGGGAACCCATGTTTGGGAAAAGGCCCCCGAGGGAACCCGTCTATGGGAAAAGGCCCCCGAGGGAACCCCAACGATCGTATTTTCACGGTGGAGCCTAGTGCACACCCCCATGGACCATGTGGAGCTAAGACTGCAGTCGACCAAAGGATAAAAGCTAGTCACTTTCAAGGATCAAACTTCACCTAAAATGATATATGATTGAAAGCTTATGATAAAAATGATTTTTATGATATATGATTTATGATGATGATGATTAAAGCTATTTTTAAATGATTTTTAAAATGATTTATTTATGCTTAAGTTATTTTAAAATGAATTTTACTATTTATGATTTTTTTATGCTCAAATGATTTTTAATGGTTTATTTAGGTCTAAAAGATTATTTTAAATAAAAATATGGTTTTTAAATGCTTGTGGGTGTATATGTATTATTTGTTATCCATGTTTAGAACGTGTTGAGTCTTTAGAATCACTAGGTTTGTATGATGCAGGATTTGATGTTTTATGGGAGGTGCTGACGATTGAGTGGATCGAATGCAGCAGTACACACCCGAGGGCCTTTATGTTTCCGCACTAGCTAGATAGATTTAACGATTTAAAGATTTTTCTAATGATTTTTATTAGAGATATTTTTATGCTTTATTTTTATTGTTAGCCGATCTTTTCAAATGTCGATTTAGTAATTTTTGGTTAGCCGATGATTTAGGATTTTATTTTATGCACTTGAGATTTAAATTGATAAATTATTAGGATTCGTGATTATGTTAAATTATTTTATTTAGTAGTTTAGAATTTATGATTTAAGATTAGGAAAAAAAATCGAGGTCGTTTCACCTATCGGTCGATAAGGATAAAGAACATACCTTTCGACTCAAGGCATCATCCGCTGCTGCATTCGACTTCCCTGGATAGTATTTGATCTCGCAATCAAAGTTCTTTAACAAATCGAGCCATCTACGATGTCTCATGTTTAACTCTGAATGAGAAAACAGATACTTCAGGCCACTTGTGATCAGAGTAGATTTCAAATTTCTCGCCATAGAGGTAGTGTCGCCATATCTTCAGAGCAAATACGATGGCCGCCAATTCAAGATCATGAATTGGATAACGAATCTCGTGTGGCTTCAGCTGTCTCGAGGCATATGCAATCACATGTCCTCGCTGCATAAGAACACATCCTAGCCCCCTGTGAGATGCATCACAATATACGACAAAATCACCAGTACCTGAAGGTATCGTCAACACTGGAGCACTAGTTAGTCGTTTCTTCAACTCCAAGAAGCTAGACTCACAAGCTTCAGACCACACAAATTGCGCATTCTTCTGTGTCAACTAGGTAATCGGTTTCGCGATACTGGAGAAATCTCTGATAAATCGTCGGTAGTATCCTGCTAGACCCATGAAACTGCGTATCTCTGGTACAGAAGTCGGTCTAGGCCAACTGATCACAGCTTCAACTTTACTTGGATCCAAAGAAATACCGTCTCCAGATATGATATGACCCAAAAAGACAACATGTCTCAACCAAAACTCACACTTTCATAGTTTAGCATACAATTTCTCTGTTCTCAATGTCTGCAATACAATTCTTAAATGCTCGGCATGATCAATCTCACTTTTGTAATATACCAAAATATCATCAATAAAAACAATAACAAACTCATTTAGATACTTCTGAAAGATACGGTTAATCAAACTCATAAACACCGCTGGAGCATTCTTTAAACCAAAAGGCATGACAATAAATTCGTAATGTCCATACCTGGTTCGGAACGCTGTCTTCGGTATATCCACATCTCGTACTCTCAGCTAGTGATATCCAAATCTCAGATCGATCTTGGAATATACAGAGAATCCCTGCAATTGATCAAATAAGTTGTCGATACGAGGCAATGGATATTTGTTCTTCACTGTTGCCTTACTCAGTTGTCGGTAATCAATACACAATCTCATCAAACCGTCTTTCTTTCGAACAAATAATACCGGAGCACCCCAAGGAGATACACTCGGTCTGATGTAACCCTTGGCCAATCAATCTTCAAGCTGTTCTTTCAATTCTTTCAATTCAATAGGCGCCATTCTATAGGGAGCTCGAGATATAGGGACTGTACCTGGTATAAGATCAATACTGAAATCAACCTCTCGGGCTGGAGGTAAACTTGGAATCTCGTCTGGGAATACATCCGCAAACTCACGTACCACTGGCAGATCTGCCAATGACGAACTCGGTTTCAGTAGATCTACTGAATATATAAGGAACCCCTCTGCTCCTTTCTGTAATAATGTAGTCATCGTCAAAACAGATACTAAGGAAATCCGAGATCTGGAACCTTTACCGTAGAATTTCCACTCATCAGCCATCTCTGGTCTGAACCTGACAATCTTCTGGAAATAGTCTACAGTGGCTCGGTACTTGGTTAACATATCAATCCCAACAATACAATCAAAATCAGCTAACCCAAGCACAATACAACCCGTGACCCTCAAACTGTAGTATACAATGTCTAACTGAAGTCACAGATATAAGACAACTTCCCAACGGAGAAGAAATAGACACTACAGTAGATAATGACTCGACAGGCAATGAATGCAACAATGCAAAACGCTCAGATATGAAAGTATGAGATGCACCCGTGTCTATCAATACATAGGCAGGATAACCGCACAGAAAACAGTTACCTGCAATCACATCATCTGGTGCATCTTGGGTGTAATGCCCTAGATTGTATGTGGATAAAATGAAAAGATGAAGTGTTGCTTGAAGAAAGAGACCGCACCCGCGCCCCTTTTGATACCGCACCCGCGGTGCATGGACAGAAAGTTGGCCAATTTTACAGTAGGGTCACCGCACCCGCGGTCTAGAAGGAGTGCACCCGCGGTTAAGGTCCAGTAGGGTAGGAAATTTGGTACAAAGCAACACCGCACCCGCGGTACTCAAGACACCGCACCCGCGGTCGTTAAATTTTGAAAAATGAAAGTAGTGCCGAAGCTTGAGCGCACCTGCGGTCTAGATGGAGCGCTCCCGCGGTGCTGCATGCGAGAAAGCCACTCTTAATTCTTATGTTGACACATGGCATATATATATATACAATTGGGCTGAGTCATTCTTTCTTCAGACTTGCAGGAGAGAATCGAGAGCTATTCCAAAAGAAGTGAAAGGCTTCTTTCATTTAGACTTGAGTTATGCAAAATATACTCATCCAAACTTCAATACAAGCATAGATTTGTGTTCATGGTATCAAGAGCTATCTAAGGATTATCGCAGGATTATGCCGTCAAATGGTACCGAGGTCAAGTATTGAATTGGATATGTGTTAATTGAGATTAGAGATTGATAGAATACGTATCAACATTTCCATTTCAGATTTGATATTGACAGAGTCGTCATCGAGACATCGACATCGACAGACATTGTGCGACGAAAGGTATAATTCATGTTTTGTTTGGGGAAGACACAACTCAAATAAGATTCAATTTGAGTTTCCCAACAAAATCACATACTAGATTAGTTGCTTGTCTTTTGATATGATTATGATTTGTTTATAGATTATATTCAAATCTTTTGATATGATTATGCATTTATAGATATATATTCATGCATTTGAGATAGGAGAGTCATTGGCAGATTTGCCAAACTTCTAGACGTTCGGTGTATCGACGCATAGGAGCAGACATCCTCCGATTGTAGACATTCCATACAGACATGATCGAAGTCTAGGAATAAGACGTACAGTTACCCCGATTGGGAGGGTAGGTGACAGACAGTGACGTCTTATTCACACCGGGATCCCTAGAGTAGAGTCGAGTCGAGTCAAGACATGATTTGATTTGAATTGCATGTTTATATAGATTGGTTTCATAGACTATGGAGCCCATTATTATTGCTTTGATTCATGATTTATGATTATGTATCAGCATGTATACATGTTTTATACTGGGATTTGTTCTCACCGGAGTTTCCGGCTGTTGTTATGTCTGTATGTGTGCATAACAACAGGTGGGGCAGGATCAGGGTCACGACAGAGATGAGAGATTCAGATAGTGTGGTGACTACGGGCGCAGAAGATCACTAGTGATGTTGTAAGATGGACATAGCGTGGTGATCACGGGCGTAGCAGATGAACTAGTAGTTGTACTTTTGACATGTACTGTACTTAAATACTGGTTTGTAGAATATGGATAAAACAAGACATGTATATTATGTTTATTGTAATGAAATAAATATAGAACTATCTTTTGCTTAAGTTATAAACTTTTGATTTAATGTTAAAAGAAAAATTTTGACCCGTATTTTTGAACAAGGATCCGATTAATCCCGAAAAGAATTGAGTTAGAGCCCGGGTCCCCACAACAGGTGGTATCAGAGCAGTAGGTTCTGTAGACTGAGATAGAATAGAATGAGCGGGGTAGATCGAGTCTCCTTCCTTGCTTTTGATGTGCTAGCATGATTTATTGCTTTTCCTATTATATGTTGTATTGTATCTGAGTTGATTTACAGCATATACTTGTAAAGACTGAATCAGAACCGATTCTGGATCAGAGGTATATGATCAGAGGAGGGCTGAGACAGATTGTATAGATTGTATCCTAATCTGTTTGATAATCAGATATGCTGCTTAGAAGAATACCACAACCAGCTGCAGGTCAAGTGCCGGAACAGGGTAGTACGTCAGGTACTCAGATGGACGTGACTGCGACACCGATGGAGACTTTGTTGAAGAGATTTCAATCATTCCATCCACCTACCTTGAAGGGCACAGAAAATGCAGTGGAGTGCGAAAGCTGGTTGGATGATATAGAGATGTTATTTGAATCACTTGCCTATACAGATGAACGTAGAGTGAAGCTGGTTGGGCATCAATTGCAAGAAGTGGCCAAGAGTTGGTGGCTAACGGCGAAACGAGCCTTAGAACATCGAGGTATTGATATTACTTGGAAAGTCTTTAAAGATGAATTTTATCAACGTTTCTTTCCAGTGTCGTATCGAAAAGACAAAGGGGCCGAATTTGCCAACTTGAGACAGGGGCAATGGAACATAGAGGAATATGTTGCCAAATTCTCGTCCTTGCTTCGATTTGCACCTCACGTAGCAGGGAATGATGAGGCAGTTGCCGATCAGTTCATAAATGGTTTGAATCCGGATATTTTCACCTTAGTGAACACGGGGCGACCCAACACTTTTTCTTAGGCGCTGAATCGAGCGAAGGGAGCAGAGGCTGGCTTGATTAGGCAGCGAGGAGCTTCCTATAGTGTTCAGGGTCAGAGACCGCCACCGTTCGCCACACAGTTTCCACCACCTCCTCCTCGATTTGATAGTGGAATTAGTAGTAGTGGGAAGAAAGATTCTTTGAAGGCTAAGGGTAAGCAGTTCAAGAGAGCAGGGGGCAGTTCATCGAGCTCCAGTGGGTCACGACAGAGAGGTCCTGGCCAGAGTACAGATGTGACAGGTGTGTATTGTACTACTTGTGGAGGCCGACATGCCACAGAGCAGTGTCAGGGAGTGATGGGCAGATGTAATATATGCAGGCAACAGGGACACTTTGCCAGAGTTTGTCCCCAGAGAGGTGCCCAGAGATTTCAGAGTGCAGGGTCATCAGCATCAGTGACTCAGCCTGAGAGGCAAGCTTCGTCTGTCCATTCCTTCCAGCCCACGCCTACACAGTCCCAACCTAGAGCCAGAGGTGGCCAGACAGTGAGCCAACCTCCCAGACAACAAGCTCGGGTGTTTGCACTGACCGAGGAGCAAGCCCAAGATGCACCAGACGATGTGATTGCAGGTAACTGTTTTCTTTGCGGTTATCCTGCATATGTATTGATAGATACAGGTGCATCACATACATTCATATCAGAACGTTTTGCATTGACACATGCATTGCCTGTCGAGTCATTGTCTACTGTACTGTCCATTTATTCTCCGTTGGGAAGTGGCCTGATATCTGTGACTTCAGTTAGACATTGCGTACTACAGTTTGAAGGGCATGAGATCGATTTAGAATGTGTTGTACTTGGTTTATCTTATTTTGATTGTATTGTCGGGATTGACATGTTGACTAAGTACAGAGCCACCGTAGACTATTTTCACAAGATTGTCAGATTCAGACCTGAAATGACAGAGGAGTGGAAATTCTATGGTAAGGGTTCCAGATATCGGATTCCCTTAGTATCTGCTCTGACTATGAGTAGATTGTTGCAGCAAGGAGCAGAAAGGGTTCCTTATTTATTCAGTAGACTTACTGAAACCGAGCCCGACATTGGCAGATTTGCCAGTAGTACGGGAGTTTGCAGATGTATTTCCTGACGAGATTCCAGGGTTACCTCCAGCCCGAGAGGTAGATTTTAGTATTGATCTTCTTCCAGGTACCGCTCCTATATCTCGAGCTCCGTATAGGATGGCGCCTATAGAATTGAAGGAATTGAAAGCACAACTAGAAGATCTTCTAGCCAAGGGATATATCAGACCCAGTGTATCTCCTTGGGGTGCACCAGTGTTATTTGTGCGAAAGAAAGACGGTTCTATGAGATTGTGTATAGATTACAGGCAGCTGAACAAGGCAACGATAAAGAACAAATATCCTTTGCCTCGTATCGACGACTTATTTCATATCATATCTGGAGACGGTATTTCTGTAGATCCGAGTAAAGTTGAAGCTGTGATCAGTTGGCCGAGACCGACTTCTGTGCCAGAGATACGCAGTTTAATGGGTCTAGCAGGGTACTATAGACGATTCATCAAAGATTTCTCCAGTATTGCGAAGCCGATTACCTAGTTGACACAGAAGAATGCACCATTTGTGTGGTCTGCGGATTGTGAGTCTAGCTTCCTAGAGTTGAAGAAGAGGCTGACCAGTGCACCTGTCTTAATGATTCTTTCGGGTACTGGTGATTTCGTTGTATATTGTGATGCATCTCACAGAGGGCTGGGATGTGTTCTTATGCAGCGTGGTCATGTGATCGCATATGCCTCTAGATAGCTGAAGCCACACGAGATTCGATACCCCATTCATGATCTGGAATTAGCGGCTATTGTGTTTGCATTGAAGATTTGGCGTCATTATCTTTATGGTGAGAAATTTGAGATTTACTCTGACCATAAAAGCCTAAAGTATCTGTTTTCTCAGTCAGAGTTGAACATGAGGCAGCGTAGATGGCTTGATCTACTGAAAGATTTTGATTGTGATATCAAGTACTATCCAGGGAAGTCAAATGCAGCAGCAGATGCCTTGAGTCGAAAGGTATGTGCCCTATCCTTATCGACGATAGGTGTTTCGAATTTAGTTGAAGATTGTTGTTTGTCTGGTTTAGCATTTGACACAGATAGTAGACCATTGAGACTTGCCACGATTAAAAGAAAAATTTTGACCCGTATTTTTGAACAAAGATCCGATTAATCCCGAAAAGAATTGAGTTAGAGCCCGGGTCCCCACATTGGGCATGTTCTTCAGTCAGTGCAAATACTCGAGCCTGCTGTCTGGGAGGTTGGCTCACAGGCTGGCTACCTCTGGCTCTGGGCTGTTTCTGTGTAGGAGTGGGCTGAAAGGAATGAACAGATGAAGCTTGCCTCTCAGGCTGAGCTACTGAACCAGCTGCTCCTACACTCTGAGCCTGCTGTACACCTCTCTGGGGACAAACTCTGGCAAAGTGTCCCTGGTGTTTGCAGATGTTGCAGCGACCCATAACACCCTGACACTACTCGGTGGCATGTCGGCCTCCACAGGAACTGCAATATGCCCCTGTATACTCTGTACTCTGGCCAGGACCTCTCAGTCAAGACCCATTGGAGCTCGATGAACTGCTCCATGATTTCTTAAATTGTTTGCCCTTTGCTTTCAACTGGTCTTTCCTTCCGCTGCTGCTACCACCACTCTCGAATCTGGGAGGGGGGTTGAAATGAGGGTTTGATGCAAATGTGGTTGATCAAGCACCAAATAAAGCATGGGAGTCGTTGGAGTTGCCCGAAGGACCTATAACGAGGGGACGAAGCAAGAAGTTTAAAGATGCACTTCAAGGACTCATGATGAGCTATCAAGGAAGTCCTACAAGTTGGATGTCTAAATTAGAGGAGGTTGGGAATCATGAGAATAATATTGGAGGTTTTTGGAATGTTATTCAAGTGCAATTTGCCGAAGGTGGAGCGCACCCGCGCCAGTTCAGGGACTGCACTCGCGGTCCATGATAATCAAATTTAGAGTATATTGCCGAAGCTATACCGCACCCGCGGTCAAGCAAGGATCGCACCCGCGGACGGCAAGCGCACCCGCGCTCCTACAATGACCGCACCCGCGGTCCTTTTATTCGAACTTAGCCGAAGCCACACCGCACCCGCGGTCCAGTATGCAGCGCACCCGCGGTCTATTGTCAACTTCCGTGTCAAAGTTGCTAGTTATCTTCTTTAATGCTTTCTACACTATTTTTTATGGGTTTTATTAATTATATAATGCATTGTAATGACCAAAAACGAGGGAATTGAAGATTGATATCAAATACATTGAGTTCTCTCAATTTTCAAAGCTTTTAGCTTTGTTCTTCACAAGAAGAAAACCAAATCAAACTTATCAAAGATTTCATCTTTGTGGCGTTTGTCGATTGTTCTTCGCACGGGTTGTCAAAACAAGTTCTTTTAAGGTTCGTTTGAAATTCAATTGTTTTATCGTTGATATTTGTTGCTAAGTTATAATCGCTTAGAGGTGAATATCACAAAATCGTTACTTGTTTCAAAAGATCGGGACAAAATAATCGTTCCTTGTTTGTTATTGAATTGAGGGTGCGATTTCTATATTCGTGCTTGCCTTTCATTCGTACGAGGATTCGTATCATTTGGTATCAGAGCTTTGGCTCATTGAATTTAAGTAAGTATCGTTGTTGTTATTTTTCAGATCTGTCTCAAATTTCATTTTGTTTTCAGATCTGTGGTATCCTTTTGTTTCTATTGTCATATCTACCAAAAACAAAAACAAAAATTTGTTCTGTTTCAAGTTTTGTGTTATCCTTTGTTCTATTTTAAAATCTGCGTTATTTCTATCGTCTTTTGATAATCCAGAATTCCCGAAAAATTTGTTCTGTGTTATTCTGTTGTTCTTGTTTTTGTGCAATCCATGTGAAACAGTTGCAAGTGTTCACAAGTTGAATCTTTTTAGTTTGATAAAAAAAATAATATATATAAGGATTGAGCACACCTTTGAGAGAACTATCAAATTCTAGTGAAAAAACATTTGAGTGCGAGTGTTATTTCTTTGGAGTGATCGTGAGAATTTGGGTGAGGAAAATCTTTTATTTCTACTAACATTTTATTGCAGGTACAAAATTTGAAATTAAAATGGAGAGGGAATTAGGAGAGAGTTCGAACCAAGGGTTATCTAAGGTTCAAATGGAGGCGTTATTTGGGCATTTTAGTAGAATGTTGAGGGCCTAGTTGGATCCTTTATATGAGAGGTTGGATAGGCTTGAAGTTAATACGAGTGAAAATAAATCTAAGCCTAAAGGTTTGGGTAGAGTGGATGAAGAAGAGAATGATTATGATTTGGAAGGAGAAGAGGAGAGCCAAAACGAGAATTGGGGTAGAAGAGGAAGAGGTAGAGGATTTGGTAGCGGAAGAAGAGAAGCCTTACGTGGTAGGTACGATGATGGGAATAAGGAAGATAATAACATAGGCAGCATTAAGATGAAAATTCCGTCGTTCCATGGTAAGTCGGATCCAGAGGCTTATTTAGAATGGGAAAAGCGAGTTGAATTTGTGTTTGATTGTCACCATTATTCCGAACAAAAGAAGGTTAGGTTGGCCGTGGTTGAATTTGTTGATTATGCACTTATTTGGTGGGATCAATTAGTGACCACTAAGAGAAGATGCAATGAGAGGCCTATAGAAACTTGGGCGGAGATGAAAAGCGTAATGAGGAAGAGGTTTGTACCAAATCACTACTATAGAGAAATGTTTAAGAAGTTACAAACTTTGAGACAAGGTGTGAAGAGTGTTGAGGACTACTATAAATAATTGGAAGTAGTCATGATTAGAGGAAACATAGATGAAGATAGTGAGGCTACTATGGCTCGTTTTCTGTGTGGTTTGAACAGGGAAATTCAAGACCAAGTAGAGCTTAGACATTACTTGGATCTAGATGAAATGGTGCAAATGGCGATAAAAGTGGAGCAACAACTCAAGAGGAGAGGAGTTGGTCGTACCACACAAACTGGGAATACATCAACACCTTGGCGTTCCAACGTTGTTAAACGTGAAGAAAGCAAGGTAGTGGTCAAGCCCAAAGTTGACATTAAACAGGAGGCGCCTAAGCAGGGAATGCAAGGTAAACCTGAAACTCCTATTAATCGTTCTAGAGATATTAAATGTTTTAGGTGTCAAGGAGTTGGACATATTGCTAGCCAATGTCCCAATAAAAGGGTGATGGTGTTGAATAATTATGGGGAGTATGAATCTCATAGTGAGGGAGATGATGGAGAAGATGAAGATGAGATGCCTGCATTAGAGGATCCTGATGAGGGATATGAAGCAGTTGTGGGTGAGGCATTAGTGACTAGGTGTATCATGAGTGCCCAAGTCAAAGAAGAGGAGACGAATCAGCGGGAAAAATTGTTCCATGCTAGATGTTTTGTCAGTGGCAAAGTTTGCAACGTTATTATAGATGGAGGAAGATGTACCAATGTTGCTAGTCTTGAGATGGTTGAAAAATTGAGCTTGCCTACTTTGAAACATCCTCAACCATATAGGCTACAGTGGTTGAACGACTGTGCTGAAGTGAAGGTGAACAAACAATTTTTGGTTGCGTTTTCGATTGGGAAGTATGTTGATGAGGTATTGTGTGATGTGGTACCAATGCATGCTTGTCATATTTTGTTAGGAAGACCATGGCAATATGATAGGCAAGTGACACATGATGGGTTTAGAAATAAATATTCTTTTGTACTCAAGAAAGAACCCATTGTTTTACTTCCTTTGTCCCCAAAACAAGTGTTGGAGGACCAATTGAAAAAAAAGAAGAGAGATGAGGCCGAAAGAAAGAGTGAATTAAAAAGTGAGATGGCCTTTGAAAAGAAAAATGAAATGGCTAAAAACAAAAGTGATAAAAAAATTGAGATAGCCATGCAAAAGAAAAATGAGGAAAAAGAAAATGAGAGGAAAGAGACAAAAAAAAAATATATATGGTCCAAAAGAGTGACATGAAACAATTGTTGCACACACATGATACACTTGTGTTGATTCTTTACAAAGAGATTCTCTTTAACACAAGTGATATAGCCGGAAATCTTCCGAGCATTGTTGTTTCCCTTTTGCAGGAGTTTGATGATATATTTCCGGAGGAGCTACCTCAAGGAATACCACCATTGAGGGGGATTGAGCACCAAATTGATTTTGTGCCTGGAAGTGCATTACCAAATCGTCCAGCGTATAGAAGCAATCCGGAGGAGACCAAGGAGCTTCAACGGCAGGTAAGTGAATTATTAGATAGGGGTTTCGTGCGTGAGTCCATGTCTCCTTGTGCTGTACCTGTTTTATTAGTTCCTAAGAAAGATGACTCATGGCGTATGTGTGTAGATTGTAGGGCAATCAATAACATAACCATTAAGTATAGGCATCCCATACCTAGACTAGATGATATGTTAGATGAATTGCATGGTGCTTGTATTTTTAGCAAGATTGACTTGAAAAGTGGTTATCACCAAATTAGGATGAGAGAAGGTGATGAGTGGAAAACGGCTTTTAAAACCAAGTACGGGTTATATGAGTGGATGGTCATGCCTTTTGGCTTAACTAACGCTTCTAGCACCTTTATGAGGTTAATGAACCATGTCTTGCGTGCGTACATAGGAAAATTTGTTGTTGTTTACTTTGATGATATCCTAGTATATAGCAAAGACTTGGATGAGCATGTTAATCACTTGAGAATTGTGCTAATCACACTAAGGGCTGAAAATTTATATGCTAATTTAAAGAAATATGATTTTTGTACAAGCAAACTTGTCTTCCTTGGTTTTGTGGTAAGTTCGCAGGGGATACAAGTAGATGAGGACAAGGTAAGTGCTATTCGAGATTGGCCAACGCCTGCTTCTGTTGGTCAAGTTCGAAGCTTTCCATGGTCTTGCAAGCTTCTATAGGAGGTTTGTAAAAGATTTTAGCACACTGGCGGCACCGATGACGGCGGTGATTAAGAAGAACGTTCCATTCCATTGGGGCGAAGAGCAAGAGAAGTCTTTTAATATTATTAAACAAAAGTTAATTAATGCGCCTTTACTTGTTTTGCCTGATTTTTCTAATACTTTTGAAATTGAATGTGATGCTTCAGGTGTAGGTATTGGTGGTGTTTTGATGCAAGGAGGACGACCAGTGGCGTATTTTAGTGAGAAACTCAATGGAGCAGCGCTGAACTATCCAACGTATGACAAGGAGTTGTACGCGCTTGTGAGGACTTTGGAGATGTGGCAACACTACTTGAGGCCTAAGGAGTTTGTGATCCATACCGATCATGAGTCTCTAAAGTACCTTAAGGGACAACAGAAACTGAACAAACGGCATGCTAAGTGGGTGGCATTCATAGGTACATTTCCCTACATAATCAAATACAAACAAGGTAAGGATAATGTAGTGGCTGATGCACTATCACGGAGGTACGTATTAATCTCTACCTTGGAGTCGAAAATCTTGGGATTTGAACATATGAAAGAGTTGTATTTGTTGGATGAGGATTTTAAGGAGATATTTGAAACATGTATGCATGGTCCACATGACAAATTTTATTTGCATAATGGGTTTTTATTTAGAGAAGATAGATTGTGCATTTCTAAGTCATCAATTCGTGAGTTACTTGTGAGGGAGGCACATGGTGGTGGTTTGATGGGGCACTTTGGTGTGGCTAAAACTTTGAGTTGTTTGCATGAGCATTTTTATTGGCCACATATGAAATGTGTTGTTGAGCGTGTTTGTGAAAAGTGCATTACTTGTAGACAAGCTAAGTCTAGAACACAACCACATGGATTGTATACACCACTTCCCGTCCCTAGTGAACCTTAGGTTGATATTTCTATGGACTTTGTTTTGGGGTTGCCTAGGACAAAGAAGGGGAGAGATTCTATATTTGTTGTTGTGGATAGATTTTCTAAGATGGCACATTTTATTGCTTGTCACAAAACTGATGATCCATTTCACATTGCGGATCTATTCTTTAGAGAAGTCGTTAGGTTGCATGGCATGCCTAGGACTATTGTTTCGGACCGTGGTGTTAAATTCTTGAGTTATTTTTGGAAAACGTTATGGACTAAACTTGGCACAAAATTGTTGTTTTCTACTACATGTCATCCTCAAACGGATGGACAAACTGAAGTTTTTAATAGAACTCTAGGAACACTTTTGCGTGCTATACTCAAGAAGAACTTAAAGAATTGGGAGGATTGTTTACCCTTTGTTGAGTTTGCTTATAATCGTTGCGTGCATTCTACTACAAATTATTCGCCATTTGAAATTGTATATGGTTTTAATCCTTTGACTCCGTTGGATTTGATGTCTTTAACCTGTGAGTGAAAGGTTGAACATGGATGGAAAGAAGAAAGCTGAATTCGTTAGAAGTTTGCATGAGAAGGTCAAGGATAACATCGAGAAGAAGAATTTACAATACACGAAGCAAGCCAACAAGGGAAGGAAAA
Source organism: Primulina tabacum (assembly GCF_025594145.1). NCBI lineage: Eukaryota > Viridiplantae > Streptophyta > Magnoliopsida > Lamiales > Gesneriaceae > Primulina > Primulina tabacum. The sequence goes on along the minus strand of NC_134564.1, from coordinate 14,040,392 downwards.
AGATGGTTTTTGAAAAGGGAGATTGGGTGTGGTTGCACTTAAGGAAGGAAAGATTTCCAGAAAAGCGACGTTCAAAACTCTTACCTAGGGGTGACGGACCATTTTAAGTGCTTGAAAAGATCAACGACAATGCCTACAAATTAGACCTACCAGGTGAGTATAATGTCAGCTCTACTTTTAATGTTAGTGATCTTTCGTTGTTTGATGTAGGAGATGATCAAGATTTGAGGACAAATCCTTTTCAAGAAGGGGAGAATGATGCAAATGTGGTTGATCAAGCACCAAAGAAAGCATGGGAGTCGTTGGAGTTACCCGAAGGACCTATAACGAGGGGACGAAGCAAGAAGTTTAAAGATGCACTTCAAGGACTCATGATGAGCTATCAAGGAAGTCCTACAAGTTGGATGTCTAAATTAGAGGAGGTTGGGAATCATGGGAATAATATTGGAGGTTTTTTGAATGTTATTCAAGTGCAATTTGCTGAAGGTGAAGCGCACCCGCGCCAGTTCAGGGACTGCACTCGTGGTCCATGATAATCAAATTTAGAGTATATTGCCGAAGCTATACCGCACCCGCGGTCAAGCAAGGATCGCAGCCGCGGACGGCAAGCGCACCCGCGCTTCTACAATGACCGCACCTGCGGTCCTTTTATTCGAACTTAGCCGAAGCCACACCGCACCCGCGGTCCAGTATGCAGCGCACCCGCGGTCTATTGTCAACTTCCGTGTCAAAGTTGCTAGTTATCTTCTTTAATGCTTTCTACACTATTTTTTATGGGTTTTATTAATTATATAATGCATTGTAATGACCAAAAACGAGGGAATTGAAGATTGATATCAAATACATTGAGTTCTCTCAATTTTCAATGCTTTTAGCTTTGTTCTTCACAAGAAGAAAACCAAATCAAACTTATCAAAGATTTTCATCTTTGTGGCGTTTGTCGATTGTTCTGCGCACGGATTGTCAAAAAAAGTTCTTTGAAGGTTCGTTTGAAATTCAATTATTTTATCGTTGATATTTGTTGCTTAGTTATAATCGCTTAGAGGTGAATATCACAAAATCGTTACTTGTTTTAAAAGATCAGGACAAAATAATCGTTCCTTGTTTGTTATTGAATTGAGGGTGCGATTTCTTATTTGTGATTGCCTTTCATTCGTACGAGGATTCATATCAGGGTTGTGGCGGTCTCGGAGTCGAAGTGTGTAAGGCTTGAGATTTGTAGTCTTCATTGATGTGATACTCGGAAGATATGAGTATGCATGACATGCAACGGGAAGGATTAAGTGAGATGAGATGAGGAAATATTCAAAATAAGACAGAACAGATGGCGCACATGCGCGAAGAAATGCGCGACAATTCCAGAAGCATCGGCGCACATGCGCGAGATAAGGCGCGCATATGCGCGACACGTCCAGAGACATTGGCGCACATGCGCGAGATAAGGCGCGCATATGCGTGACACCTCCAGAAGCTTTGGCGCATATGCGCGAGATGAAGTGCGCATATGCGCGAGGTGTTAAGATTTGCATTGCCGAGACCAGTAGGTCTCGCGCATATGCGCGGATGATGTCGCGCATATGCGCGAGACGTGTACTCCAAAGGATGAGCCATGTGTTCTTAGCCATGCAATATATATATTGATTTGCTTCATTCTTCCTCAATTCATCAGCAAGAACCGAACGACTCCAGAGAAAAATCTTCACTTTTCTTATGCTATTAAATTGTGATTTTGAAAGATTCATACATCCAAACTTTAATCTGATTTCGGTTTTGAGCTCCTCTCTTCAAAGGCTAAAAGAGGATGTAAGTATCTTTAAATTTCAACATGTTCTGAAATGTAAAAGTTGAGGAAAGATCGATACGATTGAAATTATATGTTCTTGAGATTATTGACATCGTAGAAACGCAACCGGATCGAAGAACGGACGTTGTATGCTATTGTAACTATTTTCCAGCATGTTTAGAGTTAAGTTATGCAGATTTTGAGTACTAGCATATGCTTATGATGATGATTATGAGTTGAGACTTATGAATTGTTGATATATGTGAGAGTCTGATTGACCGGTATTGAGAAATTACGTCTTTATGCCGTCAAATGGTACCGAGGTCAAGTATTGAATTGGATATGTGTTGATTGAGATTAGAGATTGATAGAATATGTATCAACATTTCCATTTCAGATTTGATATTGGCAGATTCGTCTTCGAGACTTCGACTACGACATAAATTGTGTGACGAAAGGTATAATTCATGTTTTGTTTGGGGAAGACACAACTCAAATGAGATTCAATTTGAGTTTCCCAACCAAATCACTTACTAGAATTGTTGTTTATCTTTTGATATGAATTTGATTTGTTTATAGATTTATATTCAAATCTCTAGATATGATGATGTCTTGTTTATAGATTTATATTCAAGCCTTTGAGATAGGAGAGTCATTGGCAGACTTGCCAAACTAGATGTTCGGTGGTATCGACGCTTCGGATCAGATTCACTCCGATTGTAGACATTCGATACAGACAGGGCCGAAGTCTAGGAATAAGACGTACAGTTACCCTGATTGGAAGGGTAGGTAACAGACAGTGACGTCTTATTCACACTGGGATCCCTAGAGTAGAGTCGAGTTGTAAGGCCCGAGATGTAATTACTGTAATCAGACGTTGATTAATTGACATGATTGAGGTTATACGAACTCAAATGAAGAAGCAGGGCATCGTTACAGTATAAGCCAAGATGTTGGACCGAACATCTGGCGCCAAAATGTTGAACCGAACATCTCAAGATGTTGGCCAAGATGCTGGACCGAACATCTCGCGCCCGAGCGGTGGAAAAGAACCGCCCGAGCGCCAATGAACCATGAGTTGGACAGAATGTTTGGCGCCCGAGCGGTAGAATATTACCGCCCGAGCGCCAGGAGATGTTCAACCGAGTATCTCGACAGAAACTTCCGCGCCCGAGCGGTAAAGATTAACCGCCCGAGCGCCGAGCAAGCGCCCGAGCGAAAATTCATGACCGCCCGAGCGCGAGACGTGCAGTAGGCACACCGAGCCACTTGGCTTATTGCATGTACGTGGTTGTATATATATATATATATATATGCACGATTTCTTCAAGGAAACGAAGGAAAGAATCGTATAGAAAGCTTCAGAGAAAGAGTGAAAAATCCTTACGCCTTTTGGGAGAAATCCGTCTATCTGATTTTGAATCTGACTTTGGTATTGAGTTCCTATCAACACAGGCTACAACTGAACGTAAGTTTTGTTACATTTAGACATGATTTGAAATTATGATATTGTCAGAATTGAATATGAATTAGATAAGATGTTTCTGCTACAGTAGGCATTGTAAAATTGAAGTTAGATTAAAGAATAGACTGGTTATACAATTGTTATGATTTTCAGAGTTGAATTGATTGAGATTTGATATCAGAGTTGAGTTATTACTGATCTTAAGTGTACCGATATAGAGATTAGGAATTGTATTGGTACTGATTATGAATTATGGTAGTATCTCTGTGATGTTGAGATTGACGGGGTTATCGAGACTGTATCATTATGTCGTCGAAACATCCGTTGATTTAGATTGGTGAGATTCAGTAATGATTTCGATTGCATCGTGATATCGTTGATATGAATTAGATTGTGCCTTGTTCAGATATGGATCAGAGTATGTATTGATTTGAGTATTGATCAGAACAAGCCTTGAATTGATTTATGTACTGATCTTGTATTTATGCGATTGTCATTGCCAGACTGGGTATGGACAGATTGGAATACGAGACTTCGTCTTCATCAGATCGTGAACATAAAGGTATAAATAAATGTGGATTCGGGATTGCACAACTCGAGTTAGGTTTGACTTGAGTTTCCCAAAATCACATACTTTATTTTATTGCATTGATATTTGCAGATTATCAGATTGATATGTTTAGTCTATTGAATTATAGCAGAGCCAGAGTTGAGTCTAGGGCAGATCAGCCTAGCTAGGGCAGAACCGCCGAGTCTTTGTCAGAACCGCCGAGTCTTTGTCAGAACCGCGTAGACTCTAGACTTACGGTGTATCGATGAGCTTAGATGTAGATCGACGTCTATTGTAGACATTCGATACAGCATACCAAAGTCTAAATTAGATCGGGATCCCTAGATTAGAATGAGAGATGAGTCGAGTCTTAGATATCGAGACTAGAACTTGATTTACAGATCCGTATTGATTTATGTTTCGTAGATTACGATTCATGTTTTATTTACAGACTGGTATTGATACATGTGTTTGATTATGCTACATGTGATAAGATATAATTCATGCTTTTATGTTAATTCAGTTAACTGCATGTATACATTATTTATACTGGGATTTATTCTCACCGGAGTTATCCGGCTGTTGTCTTGTTTTGTATGTGTGCATGACAACAGGTGGGACAGGATCAGGGTCAAGAGGATGATGAGAGATAGAGATTAGAGTGGTGATTCCGGACTTGGATTAGAGATAGGGTTGGACACTTGATATTAGCTGTTAAACCTTAGTTGAATAAATGTATGTAGTACAGGACTTGTACTTTTATACTGAGATACATATATGTTTTATTTCACTACGTTCCGCACTTATGTTTTAAAAAGAAAAATTTTTAGACCCTGTTTATCTTAGTTGATAATTAAATCCCAAAGATGATTAAGAAGATGATTAGCGTCCGGGTCCCCACACGAGTCGAGTCAAGACATGGTTTGATTTGAATTGCATGTTGATATAGATTGGTTTCATAGACTACGGAGCCCATTGTTATTACTTTCACGCATGATTTATGATTATGTATTCGCATGCATACATGTTTTATACTGGGATATATTCTCACCGGAGTTTCCGGCTGTTGTTATGTCTGTATGTGTGCACAACAACAGGTGGGGTAGGATCTGGGTCACGACAGAGATGAGATCGAGATAGCGTGGTGACTACGGGCGCAGAAGATCACTAGTAGTTTATGCATGTGTATGTAATGTATTTAATTACTGGTTTGTAGAATATGGATAAAACAAGACATGTATATTATGTTTGTGTAATAAAGTAAATACAGATCTTGTGCTTGTTTATAGACATTTGAATTAATGTTAAAAAGCAAAAAATTTGACCCATGTTTTCTAACAACGATCCGATTAATCCCGTAAAGAACTGAGTTAGAGCCCGGGTCCCCACAACAGGTGGTATCAGAGCAGTAGTTTTTGTAGACTGAGACAGAATAGAATGAGCGAGGTAGATCGAGTCTTCTTCCTTGCTTTTGATGTGCTAGCATGATTTAATGCTTTCCCTATTATATGTTGTATTGTATCTGAGTTGATTTACAGCATATAATTGTCAAGACTGAATCAGAACCGATTCTGGATCAGAGGTATATGATCAGAGGAGGACTGAGACAGATTGTATAGACTATGTACTAATCTGTTTGATAATCAGATATGCCGCCTAGAAGAATACCAAAACCAGCTGCAGGTCAAGTGCCGGAACAGGGTAGTACGTCAGGTACTCAGATGGACGTTACTGCGACACCGATGGAGACTTTGTTGAAGAGATTTCAATCATTCCATCCACCTACCTTAAAGGGCACGGAGAATGCAGTGGATTGTGAGAGCTGGCTAGACGATATAGAGATGTTGTTTGAATCTCTTGCCTATACAGATGAACGAAGAGTGAAGTTGATTGGGCATCAGTTACAAGAAGTGGCCAAGAGTTGGTGGCTTACCACGAAACGAGCATTGGAGCATAGAGGTATTGATATTAATTGGAAGGTATTCAAGGATAAATTTTATCAACGTTTCTTTCCAGTCTCCTATCGAAAGACAAAGGGGCCGAATTTGCAAACTTGAGACAGGGGCAGTGGAACATAGAATAGTATGTTGCCAAGTTTTCTTCCTTGCTTCGATTTGCGCCACACGTGGTAGGAAATGACGAAGCGGTCGCGGACCAGTTCATCAATGGTTTAAACTCTGATATTTTTACTTTGGTGAACACTGGACGACCCAACACCTTTTCTGATGCACTGAACAGAGCGAAAGGAGCAGAGGCTGGCTTGATTAGGCAGCGAGGAGCTTCCTATAGTGCTCAGAGTCAGAGACAGCCACAGCCCGCCGCACAATTTCCACCACCTCCTCCTCGATTTGATAGTGGAAGCAGTAGTAGTGGCAAGAAAGATTCGTTGAAAGCTAAAGGCAGACGGTTTAAAAAGTCAGGGAGCAGTTCGTCGAGCTCCAGTGGGTCAAGACATAGAGGTCCTGGCCAGAGTGCAGAGTATATTGGTGTTTATTGCAGTTCTTGTGGGGGCAGGCATGCCACTGAACAGTGTCAGGGAGTCATGGGCCGATGCAATATTTGTAGACAGCAGGGACACTTTGCCAGAGTCTGTCCACAGAGAGGTGCACAGCAAGCTCAGAGTATTGGGGTATTGGGGCATCTGGTTCAGTATCTCAGCCGGAGCGGCAAGCATCATCTGTTCATTCCTTCCAGCCGCCACCTGCACCGTCCCAGTCCCGAGCCAGAGGTAGCCAGACAGTGAGCCAACCTCCCAGACAGCAGGCTCGAGTGTTCGCACTGACAGAGGAGCAAGCCCAAGATGCACCAGACGATGTGATTGCAGGTAACTGTTTTCTTTGCGGTTATCCTGGCTATGTGTTGATAGACACAGGTGCATCGCATACATTCATCTCTGAACGTTTTGCATTATTGCATTCATTACCTGTTGAGTCATTGTCGACTGTAGTATCTATTTCTTCTCCAAGTGGTCTTGTATCTGTGACTACAATTAGAAATTGTACATTACAATTCGAGGGTCATGAGATTGACTTAGATTGCATTGTTCTTGGGTTGGCTGATTTTGATTGTATTGTTGGGATTGATATGCTAACCAAGTACAGAGCCACCGTAGACTGTTCCCACAAGATCGTCAAATTCAGACCTGAAATGGTAGAGGAGTGGAAATTCTATGGGAAGGGTTCCAGATCTCGGATTCCCTTAGTATCTGCTTTGACTATGAGGAGATTGTTGCAACAAGGAGCAGAAGGGTTCCATATTTATTCAGTAGATTTACTGAAGCCGAGCTTGACGTTGGCAGATTTGCCAGAGGTTTGCGAATTTGCGGATGTATTCCCAGAGGAGATTCCAGGGTTACCTCTAGTACAAGAGGTTGATTTCAGTATAGATCTTATGCCAGGCACTTTTCCTATATCTCGAGCCCCGTATAGGATGGCGCCGATAGAGTTGAAAGAATTAAAAGCACAATTAGAAGATCTTCTAACCAAGGGATACATTAGACCGAGTGTGTCTCCTTGGGGCGCACCAGTGCTATTTGTATGGAAGAAAGACGGTTCTATGCGATTATGTATTGACTACCGGCAACTGAACAAGGCGACGGTAAAGAACAAGTACCCATTGCCTCGCATTGATGATTTATTTGATCAGTTGCAGGGATCCTCCGTTTATTCCAAGATCGATTTGAGATCTGGATATCACCAGCTGCGAGTACGAGATATTGATATACCAAAGACAGCATTTCGAACCAGACATTGAGAAAAGAGAGATTGTATGCCAAACTGTCCAAGTGTGAATTCTGGTTGAGACAGGTTGTCTTCTTGGGTCATATCATATCTGGAGATGGTATTTCTGTGGATCCGAGTAAAGTTGAAGCTGTGATCAGTTGGCCGAGACCGACTTTGGTGCCTGAGATACGCAGTTTCATGGGTCTAGCAGGGTACTATAGACGATTCATCAAATATTTCTCCAGTATTGCGAAGCCGATTACCCAGTTGACACAGAAGAATGCATCATTTGTGTGGTCTGAGGATTGCGAGTCTAGCTTCCTAGAGTTGAAGAAGAGGCTGACCAGTGCACCTGTTTTGATGATTCCTTCAGGTACTGGCGATTTTGTTGTATATTGTGATGCATCCCAAAGAGGGCTAGGATGTGTTCTTATGCAGCGGGGTCATGTAATCGCATATGCCTCTAGACAGTTGAAGCCACATGAGACCCGATACCCAATTCATGATCTTGAATTGGCGGCTATCGTATTTGCATTGAAGATCTGGCGTCATTAGCTCTATGGCGAGAAGTTTGAGATTTACTCTGACCATAAAAGCCTGAAGTATCTGTTTTCTCAATCAGAATTGAATATGAGGCAGCGTAGATGGCTCGATTTATTGAAAGATTTTGATTGCGAAATCAAATATTACCCAGGGAAGTCAAATGCAGCAGCAGATGCCTTGAGTCGAAAGGTATGTGCCCTATCCTTATCGGCGATAGGTGTTTCGAATTTAGTTGAGGATTGCTGTTTTTCAGGTTTAGCATTTGACACAGATAGTAGACCGCTGAGACTTGCTTCGATTCAAGTTGAGCCAGACTTGATTATGAGAATCAAAGAAGCGCAGAGAATGGACCAGAATGTGCAGAAGTCGATTCAGATGGTCAGATCAGGACATCAGTCTGAATATCAGATACATTATTTTGTTCTGTATGTGAATAACCGTCTTGTAGTGCCAGATGTTTCAGACTTGAAACAACAGATTATGTCAGAAGCGCACTGTAGTCGGTTCAGCATTCACCCTGGTGGCAGAAAAATGTACAACGACGTGAAAACACAGTTTTGGTGGAAACAGATGAAATCAGATATTGCCGAATTTGTGTCTAAATGCTTAAAATTGCCAACAGGTGAAGGCCGAAAGAAAGAAGCTCGGAGGTTTAATTCAGAGTTTGTCTATTCCTGAATGGAAATGAGATCACATTTCCATGGATTTCGTGACGAAGTTACCTCGATCATCCCGGGGTTGTGATGCGATTTGGGTCATTGTTGACAGATTGACCAAATCAGCGTGTTTTATTCCATACAGAATGACATATCGACATGATCAGATGGCTGCGATTTATATCAAAGAGGTAGTCAGATTGCATGGTGTGCCGAAGTCTATCGTATCAGATCGTGATCCACGATTCACTTCACACTTTTGACACAGTTTGCAGCAGGCTTTAGGTACGACATTGCACCTGAGTACTGCTTATCATCCCCAGACAGATAGACAGTCAGAGCGAACTATCCAGACTTTAGAGGACATGTTGAGAGCTGTAGTGCTAGACTTTGGCACTAGTTGGCAAGATTCACTACCGTTGTGTGAATTTTCGTACAACAACAGCTATCAAACGAGCATAGAGATGGCACCGTTTGAAGCATTATATGGCAAGAAGTGCAGATCTCCTCTATATTAGGATGATATATCTGAGGTACCAGAACTTGGGCCTGATATGATCCGTGATATGACTGAGAAAGTGAAGATAATCCAGAAAAGAATGAAGACGGCACAGGATAGATAGGCCTTGTATGCCAATATCAGACGTAGACCGTTAGTATTTGAACAGGGAGACAGAGTATTCTTGAAGATTTCACCTTTCCGAGGTGTTGTCAGATTTGGCAAACGCGGGAAGTTGTCTCCTAGATACATCGGTCCATATGAGATTCTTGAAAAAATTGGCGATCGAGCATATCGATTGACTCTTCCTCCTTTTCTATCCGGGATACATGACGTTTTTCATGTATCAATGTTGCGAAAATATATGCCTGATGATTCTCATGTCATTCGGCCTGACGAAGCTGAGCTGAATCAGACGTTGAGTTATGTTGAACAACCGATACAGATTCTTGATCGAAAAGAAAAACAGCTCAGAACGAAGACTATCCCGTTATTGAAAGTCCAGTGGAGTCGTCATGGCATCGAAGAAGCGACTTGGGAGACAGAAGCAGATATGAGAAAGAAACATCCCGAGCTATTTACATGACGTAAGTAATTCTTCAGTTTTGATTATATTACTTTTTATGTATGATTCGATAGATTGCCTACGATTTCGAGGACGAAATCATTTCTTAGAGGGGGAGAAATGTAAGGCTTGAGATTATTAGTCTTCATTGATGTGATACTCGGAAGATATGAGTATGCATGACATGCAACGGGAAGGATTAAGTGAGATGAGATGAGGAAATATTCAAAATAGGACAGAACAGATGGCGCACATGCGCGAAGAAATGCGCGACAATTCCAGAAGCATCGGCGCACATGCGCGAGATAAGGCGCGCATATGCGCAACACGTCCAGAGACATTGGCGCACATGCGCGAGATAAGGCACGCATATGCGTGACACCTCCAGAAGCTTTGGCGCATATGCGCGAGATGAAGCGCGCATATGCGCGAGGTGTTAAGATTTGCATTGCCGAGACCAGTAGGTCTCGCGCATATGCGCGTGACGTGTACTCCAAAGGATGAGCCATGTGTTCTTAGCCATGCAATATATATATTGATTTGCTTCATTCTTCCTCAATTCATCAGCAAGAACCGAACGACTCCAGAGAAAAAGCTTCACTTTTCTTATGCTCTTAAATTGTGATTTTGAAAGATTCATACATCCAAACTTTAATCCGATTTCGATTTTGAGCTCCTCTCTTCAAGGGCTAAAAGAGGATGTAAGTATCTTTAAATTTCAACATGTTCTGAAATGTAAAAGTTGAGGAAAGATCGACCCAGACCTCCTAAGGACCCTACTGGACCCTTAGCACCCCTAGGAACCGACCACAAGCTCGAACCAAAGCCACACCAGCAGATGCAAGCCTTGGCCGAGACTCCCACTTAGATAGGACTCCACGTTTTTGCTGCTAGGGCCACAACCATCGAGCCACCCCTTGAACCAGCCCCTCAAGCACCTACTTAGGACCCTAATGACTCGACCTAGCCCAGCCCAAAGCCCCCAGGTCGAGCCATCTCCTCCCTGCACCAGCTGCTACCCTGCGCTAATCCTTGTGCTTCTCGGGTGGGAGTCCTAGCTTGCTAGGACTCCTGCCCAGCCCTCTTGACTCGAGTCCTAGCGTGGCTAGGACTCTACCCCTGACTCCCCACTGCCCTGGCTAGCCCCTAGTCCCAACCAAAGCCCAGCCGAGCCACCCATGAACAAAACCGAACCCTTAAACCCAATGGACAACAACGTTTTACCAGCTTATTATTCCATGTTGTGAAGCAGACAGGTGGGGATTTAAGGACTCTAATTCGTGTAAAACATGCTTGTTCCAATCCTAATTCATGGCAGCCCCTTTACCACACATTATACAATGAATTTTGTATAAAAACATGCTTAAAAATTTCATGTTATGCAAAAAAAACGAAAATACACAAAAGTGTCACTTGTTTTCCATATTTTCATGCATAAAAATTAATATGGTGTGATGATGTTTTGAAAGAAAGAAATATGCGTCCTTTGCGTTTTATACGCACGAACAACCGTTGACATCGAAGTACGGAGGGACACCTTGGCTAGCTTACTACTAGAACCTTCGAAAATCCTTCACTATGTGGTGCCGTGTGTGTGTGCGCTTTTGGGAGAGAATTTCTGAATTTTCAAAGTGTGTGGCCGTGTATTAGAGGTGAAAAGTGTAGGTTTTAGGTTTAATTAACACATTAAATATTAATTAATTAACATCAAGGCTTTTAGACCTATCAAGCCTTTAAATTAAGCCCATTAGTTTTTAATTAGAATTTAATAAAATATCAACAAGGTTTTGGTTTAATTAAACTTGTGAATTTATTAGTCGGGTTACCAAAAGGCTCGTATTTTAGTTGAAAAACCAACACCGATAAAATTACGTCCCGGCGTATAAATCAATCTCAAAACCCCTTATTTTAAAAAAAATAAGAAAAAGCTTCTCCCATATTTTAAATAATTAAAAACAATTATTCCATAAAAATATTTTCTATTTTTCAGCTATCGGTCTTCGTTCCTCGATCGTCACTGGAATATTCCTTAAAATACATTTTTAATGCAACCATGACAAATAAATCATATTTAACATATAATCATGCATGTCACATAATCAATTAAGCAATTAAAATCAATTAATTAGCCATTTATCATTTTTCCTAGATTTGCATGAAGTTGGATTACGTCGTCTTAATTTTGGACCTTACATAGAGTGTTGATGGTTCTTTGGTTTAAGTCCATTCACTTGAGTTAATGACATGACAACAAAACATTTCATTAGTTGCAGTTTTGAGCCACGATTTTTGTAGTTGGTTGTCTAAGGTGAGTGTTCGGACCATGGCTGTTCTAAGGACTGTAGCTGTGGTTAGAAACCTCCCTTAGTATGTCTAGGACATGACCAAGACAATCTTTCAAGACTTGGTTGACGGATCCATCAAAATTTTAAAACAACAATACAAGTGCCCCTCGGTTTCTTCGCTTCGGGCTTGTGCGAGAGAGTTTCAGTTTTGGAGTGTTTGGGTGGAATGTGGTTGGCCTTTAGCCCTTAGCCATGATTCACACAATACCTCATCATGTTTAGATCGAGCCGTGGTTGATCATATGGCCACTGGAACGATACGAGACAACACAACAATTCAACACACCACACTACGCAGAATTCGGTGCTCTCGGTTGAAGCTTTGGGTTGTCATAGGTGTTTGCTTGGGTTGTGCTTGGCCTACTGCCCTCAGCCATGATTCAGGCCACGCCTTAGGGTGTTGGTAAGAGACTCTGGTCGGTGGTTCTAGCCCAATGGCCATTTGTTTCATAAATTAAACACCACATCCGCAGCTGCTGCCACTGCACTTGGACAGCAGAATTGTTTCGGTTCAGAGGTCTCGTTTGAGTTCTTGGCTGGCTTTTAGACTATGGCCTTGGACTGAACAGAACCCCAATGAGTTACGAAAGTCATGTTTTTGGCCGTTTGTGATTTGGTTGAGTCCAGTGGTCGTACAAGAATTTACGGTGCAATGTGCCAAAGTGACTCTCGAAAGAGTGTTTCATGATTTTGGCCTCCATGCACTAATTTTCGTGTATTACAGTTCTTATGGATATTCTTTTATTATGTTAGGTGTATTTTTAATCATGGCCAAGCGATGGTTCAATATTGGTTCGGGTTGGTACGAAGCCATGGTTGGAAACTAGGTTGTTGGTCTCGTTTGTCTCGTTTTTGGTTCGGATATGAAGTTTTGTCAAGTTGAGATTATTTGCATGTGTCTCATATTAGGATTAGGTCGCAGCAAGCCTGGGGACGATCCAACTCATCCGGTAAAAACAGGGTTATAATTATATTACGTGCATAAAATATAAAATGTTTATTTTGAGATATATGCGATATGTCATGTGGCCACCTCACGCTTATGGGATCTCTCCACCCGATGACTTACGACCGGTTTATGATTATGTATGGGTACGGATATCAAGTCCAAGGGCTGTGGTGATCTCTACTGCCCAATATACTGTGGTTTAGTCTGATCAGACGTTCATGTTGTGTTATGGGCCACTTGCGTTGAAACATTATCTCTACCAGAAAATTTTAAGATATGAAATGTTATGACAGGGCTCTAATGAGCAAAGCTTTTACATACAATTTTCAGATATGCACGTATTTATACTTACTCATGACACGATTTTCACCTTACGCCTTACGATACGATATTTTTACGTTGCATGCGATTTTATGATATAATTACTTGTTATTCACGATATATGCATGTTGAGTCTTTAGACTCACTAAACTTGATTGTTATAGGTACTTATGAGGCCGAGATTGAGGGCGGAGACCAGTGAGCTAGCTTGGGTCAGCAGTAGTAGGAACACGAGGACCTCATGTTTCAGTTTATTCACCTTATTATGTTCAAATTCAGATTTTAATATGTTGGATTATTTTTAAGTTATTGTTTTGAAACACAATATTTACTTCCGCTGTTATTTTAAAGTTAAATCTATTTATAGATTTATTTTTTTGAAGGAGGCAAGTTATTTATTTAGAAATTTTTTGATAATTCTGTAAAAAATGCGAATACGAAATACGGGCCTTCACAGTTTAAACCAAAACCGTCGCTATTTCTAAATTAGTGACTGTTTAGCTGAAACCGTCGCTAAATACGTTGTTAAAATCACAAGGTTTTCTAAAACCGTTGTCGATTGTGCAAAAAATACGCTAATAGACAATGGTTCTATAACCTGTTGTCTTTGATCCTAAAAAAGCTCAAAGACAAAGGTACCATTGTCATTGACCCTAAAAACCGTTGTTTTTTACCCCAAAAAGAAAACAGTTTTTATAAAACCGTTGTCTTTTGCTTAAAAAACGCACCTACGACAACGATTTTCACTAAAACCGTTGTTAAAAAGCATTCGACAATGGTTTTAGTAAAAACCGTTGTCGTAGGTGCGTTGTTGTTTGGTATTTTTCTTGTAGTGAAGCTACAAGTTCATACAAAAATTACGTAGATCGAATAAGAACATAGAATTTAAAAATTGAATTTCATTGAGTGAATTAAATAATAATGTTACATGCATAAAATAAAATCCTACTACACCTACAAGATCAAAAAAGAAAAAAAATCCTATCTTCCAAAGCTTGCACTAGAACCGCCACCACTACCTCATTTCCTCTTGCTTCCTCCTCGAACATGTGTCTGTCTTGAGCTTTTTTGGCTTCATCCTAAAACATGTGTCTATCATCTAATTTTAATTTTTTTTTACCTTTTTATCATTAACACGCTGCATGAAATCAAGAACTTCCTGCAACTGGCTACCAATAGTGGATTGGAGGAGATCCAACTGTGCATCCATATGATGTTTGACTTGGGTAATTTGCCCCGAAAGTTCAACATTCATTGCAGCGGCTTGTTTATAAGTAACGGTTTGATATGCGGCTAGCTTGAAATTTGTCTCTATAGAACTGAGCTCGCGCATATATTGTTTCTTGAAATTGTCGAAGGTTATTGTGTGAGCAAGATGTTTGAATTCAACATTAGATACTGATTTGGTCAAGTCCTTCATCTGACAGTAGATTTGTTGGAATATGACTCGAGGAGTAATAACTTCGTCGAACTTAGAGAAGAAATTCACTTTGAGTAGATGAGATGAAACATCTTTATTATGAGTTTCAGGGGAGAAAAGAGTTTTCGGAGCTACTAAATTAGCAGATGATGGATCTGTAATATCCGGATGAGCTAGTTGAACCGTTTGATCATCAGAGAATGGAATGTTGAGAATTTCATCGACTGGATCTAATGTTGCCTGTGGTTCAATCACTTGTTGGATTTGTGCATTAGTTGGCCTGAATGAAGTAAAAATGACCATCTAAACCGGTCAGCTTCTCTAAAGAGATCATCAGCTTAGCTTGTACTTTTTACCATTTGGAATAGTTAGTAGTGATTTCAACTCAAGATCAGCTTCTTTGTAGCTCCATTCTTCCCAGCGGTTTGATCTTCTATCATGGGAGAAGAAGGATCCATCTATGACTGATCAAAGTCGAACTAAAAAAGAGATCTAATGACTTCATCCACAAAGATTAGAGGAATCTTTAGGAGCTCTTCTAATTGGGTTAGTGCAGGACGAGAAGAGAGAGAAGCAGTTGCAACAGATTATGCTTGATTTTCTATGTTGGCGGTTGGAATCTGTTCTTTTGTCATCATTTTTCATCAGCCTGATCTTCAAAAACTCTGGCTGGAACCTCCTTAGAAATTTTCTTCTTACCATCCTGACTTTCTCCTAAGTCAGAGACTGATGAGATTCCATCTTGCTCCTGTGCATTTACCTTTGCCATCATTGATAAGGAAAGTGTGTCCATTTCAAGATGGCTTATTACTGCGGCATCATCTTTGGCGGTTGAACTGCAAGCAGTAAAAATATCTATCTTTTGTTGAATTAAGTACCATACGACACTTTCTTTTAGCTCAAGCTTAATGAAGGCTTGTCATTGGAGAACTTCGGAGATAACATATATTTCATCCCAACGCAACATCCTTTGCTCAACTACTGTGAATTTTTTTAACTTTTTTTTATTAACAAATAATCACAATAAGCACCGGTCTGGTAGTAGAACTAGTTGTCAAACTCGTCCATCTTATCTTTAGCATTTTGATTGACTCGCTCCATAGAGAGATTGATGGTGGCTTGAACTGATGAGATCATGGGCTCGACCTCAAGAATGCCCTTTTCTTTGGTTTTTGGATCGATGAGGGGCAGACCAGACTGGTGATGAGATTTTTCTCGTTCCACTATATTTACGCTCTTCAGGCTGGAGATAGGAACGACTGGAATAGGAGAGGGGCGAAGCGTCTCAGATACGTGGTTGATCAATTTGATCTTCTTCAATCTCGGCTTATCTGTCCACTTCTTCTTCTCAGAGATAACATGTGTGAGAGGAATCTTCTCTCTAGCATATTCAGAATTAGAAGACAGAATCATATTCCTCTGGGTTTTTCTGGTCAGCGTCTTAGCATTAACAGTATGATTCTTCTTTTATACTTCTCCCTTCTCAATTTTAACAACCAGAAATTCTGCACTGGTTGAAACATTATTCTTGACATAAGATTCCATGGTGTTCTGATCGAGCAACTTGACTTTGTGGAGTTTGGAAGCATCCACCAGCTTGATCTTCAATAGCTCTAGGAGAAAAATAAGGTGGGATAGCGAATCTCGAGATCAAGCTTCTTTCTTCAACATTCGAATGAAAATCTTGAACAATATGCCCAGACCAATTGACATCCAGCTTTGATGCAATGGTTGCCATGGCTAAAAATTTCTCGGTGGTTACCTTGTCAAAAGCATCTGCCTTAGCCAACTACGTCTTGCTCACAATGTCAGCGAGAAGTATGTACACCACCTTCAATCTATCTTTTGATAGATATGAGAAATGAGTGGGTGTCCAGAGAGGGAGAACTCAACCCTCCAATGAGCAGAATTGCCTTTTGGCAAAGCAGAGAAAGAACTATGTCCTAACGTTGGTAGATCTAACATATGAGCGAACACCTTCTTGGTGTTAATGACATTCACCCCTTGAATAGTGCACACCATCGATCCATGTTCCATCTTAACATGTTCAAAAAATCCATTAAGTATTGTCTCTGAAACTTGGAAACTGAAAATTTGCAAAGCCTTGAAGCTTCCAACATCCTAAACATGATCACCACGTGACCTCTTCCTTCATGGCCAAAGCTGATGCAAAATTGATGTCAAGAGTGTTCTCAGAGTATCTAGACATATTGAAATATTGTTTGAAGAAGCGGTCAGACTGGTTCTATAACTAATATTTAAAGTACTCAGAAAGTATAAAAGTTGTAGAATGCGAAGAGTTGCAAGGTAAATGGAAAGAATGAAAATAAGATGAACGCTAAGTATATATACGATCCGATTTGATAGACATGACATTCTATATGTTTGTATGTCACTGTTGTCATTTTAAAATTTTGAAAAGTCAAAAAGTGACTTTTGGCGGTTCATATATCCCAGTGAAATTAAATAACTTTTAAAATTGATAATAACGTTCAGAACGATAATATATATAGTATTTAAAGATAATTCAAAAATTGAATAAAATAATTATTAGTTCAGACGATTCAAAATGATTAATGTAATTTGAAGGAAACAGTCAGAGCATGTGATAAAATCAAATTTCCACAAACTCAAGCTGGAGCGGTCAGAATTGTGTACCAATTTGGTACATTGTTTTATCAGCTCGATTTTTGTTCCCCTGAATTTATACATTAACTCAAATCAACTAGACAAACAATATTGAAAAATAAAAAAAACTTAGCATCGTGTAATGATTTAGTGAAGATGTCAGCGACTTGATTGTAAGTTGAGATGTATTTCAGCTGGATATCCTTCTTCATTAGATAATCTCAGAAAAAAAATGATATCTAATGTCAATGTAATTGGTCCTAGAATGCAAGACATGATTGTAAGTCATTGTCGTGGCACTTGTGTTACCACATAATATTGGGACTCAACAGCTTGAATTCCATAACCTCTTAATTATTGTTGGATCCATAGTAATTGAGCACAAAAATACAACGGCTAGATACTCGGCTTCAGCCTTTAATGTGGCTATATATGTTTCTTCTTAATGAAACATGAGATCAATCTGTCTGCTAATAACTTACATGAACCACTGGTGCTTTTTCCAATCGATCTTGCAACATGCATAATCTGCATCTAAAATCCAACAAGGTTAAAACTTGAGTCTTTAGGATACCAAAAACCCACACTTGGAGTTCCTTTAAGATATTTAAGTATGCGTTCATCAGCACTATAATGAGATTCCTTACCATTAACTTGAAAGCAATCACACAGACAAGCCTCAAACATTATATATAGTCAACTGGTGGTCAGATATAAGAGTTGTCCAATTAACCATCTGTACATTGTTATGTTTACTTAGATTTTTTCTTCGCCTTTATCTAGCTTGATTGATGAGCTCATTGGAGTGGTAACCACAACACAATTTTCCATTCCAGACTTCTTTAACAATTCATTGGTATATTATCCTGGTTGATAAAAATGCTTGTTTCTAGTTTATTTACTTGCAATATGAGGAATAAAGTTAAATATCTCATCTTTCTTATCTCAAACTGTTTTTGCATCATCTCAGATAATCTCTCACAAAGTTTAGAGTTAGTGGAGCCAAATATTATGTCATCAACATATGTTTGAACAAATAAAGAATGATCAACATTAGTAAATTTTAAAAAAGTTTTATCTACGGTTTCAATTAAAAAGTAATGCTCAAGCATAAATGTAATAAATGTATCATACTATGCACGAGGAGTTTGATTTAGACTATGTAATGCTTTGTCAAGTTTGTAAACATAACAAAAATGAATGTGACTAACAAAGTCAGGAGGTTTTTCAACATAAATTTCCACATTAATTAGATCGTTAAGAAATGTTGAATTAACATCCATTTGATATACTTAAAAGTCTTTGAAGACAAAAAAATGCAAGAAATATTCTAATGGTCTCAAGTTTAGGTATATGAGCAAATGATTCATCAAAGTCTATTTCTGTATCCTGTATATATCATTGGGAAACAAGTCTAGCTTCATTTTTCACTACAGACCCACTCTCATCCATTTTTTTCCTAAAAACTCATCTAGTTCCAATGACATGTAAATTAGCCAGTCAAGAAGCTAAATGTCATATCTTGATTCTCTCAAATTGATTAAATCTTTCTGCATTGCATTTTTCCACTTTTAATCTCCTAAGGCCACATCAATTTTTTTAGGTTCAAGTTGAGAAAAAAATGGAGCATGCATGAAATCTAGTGTATTGTGTCTTTGAGCTACTAAACTTAAATTCCTACTCTCTAAATAAAGTGAGTGTAATGGTGAGTAGAATCAAATCCACAGAGAACGGAAATTTATTTATTTTGAGAAAATTCAATAAAAAAGAGATATTTTGGCTAAGAGATAATTAAAATATTAAAATTAAAATTAGCTAGTAAGGAAAAATAATGAATAGAAAGAGAATTAAATAACCAAAATGAGTATACTAAAAGAAGAAATTCAATCTTATGAAATTCTGATTCAAAGGGTTTCCACTATTCAATTGTATCATTTTTAATCGGCTAACATGTTAATTATTCATGCAGTTACTAGCAGATACCTTATAATTATAGGGATAACAGCTAAAATCTTTGTGTTTTCCTAATTTAATTGACCAAACCCATCATCCAGTCAAACTTATCAATAATCAACTGAACACAATAGTGTTCCATATTGATTAAAAAAAGCATTTTCGTTTGTGAAAACAGTTAATCCAAAAAACTAACAACCGAGATAGTTGCAATTGATATATCCAGTTCCGTTCATTAATTTAGACTAAATATATGATGATAGCACAACACACCTAATATAAGATAGCCAACTCTATTATCAAAGAAATAAGGAAACGGGCGACAATTTGGCACCAGATATCCGGAGGTGTGGAAAGAGCAGCTGTCAGAAGCGGAAAAACCATCAAAAAACGAAGATTGTTGCTACTTAGGTACCAATCGTTAATGAAAATTAAGAATAACAGAATTCATTGATAGCAGTAGAAAAGTATATGCCAAATTAAATTGTTGGATTAACCGAAATATAACTTTCATATAATTAAATCATAAACCAAAAAATAATTGAACAAAATAAGAATATTAAATTAAAACACAAAAAAGCCTCACAGTGCTAAAATTGAAATAGTAAAAATATCCCTTGAATAAAAAATAAAAACTTAGCCTAGAGTTCTTGAGAAGATAGGAAAAATTGCTACACCTTCTTGTGTTTCACGTTGAAGAGAGTGAGGGAGAAGAGAGTAGAATTATTTTCCATCTATTGTGTGCCTCATGACTTTTCACTTATATTGATTAATTGGGCTCAAAGGAAAAGTCCATTTATCAACAGAAACCCTAATGTTGAAAATATCTCAAAAAACAAATATAGAGATTTTATAGAATAAAACTCTATTTAGTATTCTTTCTCCCAAAAACAACTTCTCTCTCCAAGAATTATTTTTAAGTCAAATACCATAATTATGATTCTAAATTTTGGCATAATCTTCACAAATTGCGAGATTCACTCTTTGAAATTTTGCTAGCTTCAGTTTTACATACAACAGAAGAACAGTCACAAGGCGTGATCACCCCTTGTTACAGGATTTATTCTGTTTTTGTCTTTCTTTCACAGCTTTATCTCGGCAACTTCAAATGTGATAAAAATAATCTTTTTAACTAAAATTTACTCCAAGACAATAATATTTCTTCATACAACAATATAACACCAAAGTGTATCAATTAAGTATATCGGAAGTGAAAATAATGAGAAATATGAAAACAAAAATACAAACTATTATAAGTCTATCAAAATCATCTATCATTTTAGTTATAGTTTTAAGAGGAGCAGTCGTGTTACCAATGACCAGCTCGAATGAATTATTCTTATTCAGTCGGAGGCTTGGTCCAAATAGATTTCGATCTGGCTGTTCGATTTTTGTATCTTTATTAGTTTTAGCATCATCATCTTCTTGATATATTTCTGGCTAGTTGTTGTTCACCGGTTCAATTCCTTCAGTGGCTTGATTTAGAGCAGTTTCTTCATTGCCTGAAAGACTTGCTTCAGGGATGATTTCAGAAGTTCTTTTTAGTTATCATGATAGATAGAGGATTCATCAAATACTACATGCACAAATTCTTCAATTGTTAGAGTTATATAATTATAAATTTTATATGTTTCACTAATTGAAGAACAACCTAAGAACACACCAACGTCATATTTTGTATCAAAAGCAGTTAAATGTGTTTTATCATAATTGTTGGTAAAACACTGATAAACAAATATGTGGAAATATGATGTCTAGTTGTTTTTCATTCCAGATCTCGTAGGCGGTCTTCTCATGATTTTTATTAATCAATGATTTGTTTTATGCATAGCATATAGTGTTTATGATTTCTACCAAAAATGGCAATTATTCTCTGGATCATGGCAAAACTAACGAAATAATACAAGCCATGGGCATCACAGAGTTGTTTAAAATTTTTGGATGGCTTGCAATAGTCTTTTCAAAGGTATTTTTTCTCATTCCCTACTCATGTTTTATCCGTGGTGAGTTGGAAGGTCCAATTTGCATTTTAGTATGGATTTATTCTCGATTGGACTGAGAACTTTGTCGAAGTTGAGAAGTGGAAGGGAAGGGAAATATACATGCCAGAACTTTTGTGAAGGCTAACATAGTGATCTGCATAAGCAAGTGCAAGTTTCTTAATGAGAGTTTGTATCATACTTTTATTCTCATCCAAATGCATACTTACATCCAGTTTCAATTGATTATCCATTTGGAGGGCAGTGTTTTTATGGGAGAAGAAAACAGACATTGCTTCACATTTTTTTAATTTACAGGTGGTACATCGAAAAGCATGTAGGAATATTTGTCTACGTGTAGGCTCGAGTAGTTTTTAATTCTTTTATTATTATTGTTGATTACTGCTTCTCAACAAAATTCTTGGTGGCTTGACATTGGAAGGATGTCAACAAGATTTGGAGTAGGAATTATTTCTTATGTGGTACATACAGTTTCACCCTCCTAAATTCTCTTGATTTACCTTTTGAAGGTTTTCTTAGAGATTTATTATGCTAGATACATGTATATATAGCAAAAATAGCACCAAGAATCATATATATAGCGGAAATAAGATCGAGAATATCCGTGGAGTATTTACAGGAGTGAACCAGGTAAAATAAAAATATGCTTCACACTTTCAAGTCCAAATTTTTATATTTTAGGTTAGTGTGCTTCTGCCGCTTCAGTTGATGATATGTCTTGGTGCCTCCGTAATGTACATAGTTGGTAATGTCATAACATGGCGTCTCTTTACTTTGATGGTTAATTTTCTTTCCATGTTCGCTTTCTTTGATATATGTTCAAGTCAGTTGAAGTGATCAAGTTGCATTTTAGGAATTATTCCATGTGTAATATAGCTTGTGGGCCTAGTCTTCATTCCAGAGTCTCCCCGATGGCAGGTAAGCTCAAACTGAATATTCTTTAAGTTTTTTAAACTTGAGAGATCGCAGAATGAGTTTGTTCAGTTGTGTTTGAATTTTTCTAGGCTAAGAATGGTCAGTGGGATGGCAGTGAATCATCTTTTGTATGCTTGCGCGGGAAGAGTGCTAACATTCTTGAAGAAGTTGCTGAAATTAAAGTACACTTTTTTAAATTATTTATGATTGTAGGTGTGAGCGATGGTAGGTGATCAAGCTCCTAAGGAAGCATGGGATCCGCTAGAGTTTCTGGAAGGACCAATAACAAGATAGCGAAGCAAGAAGTTTGAGGAAGCTTTTCAAGGACTCATGGTCATTTAGGAAGAAATGTCTATTAATATGTATTCAAAGCTCGAAGGTTTCAAGGAAAATAGAAACCAAGTTGGAGGTCATTGCAATATCATTCAAGTGTTAAAAGATCAAGAGGACAACAACTATACGTGACCCAGCGTGCAACAACAACGCGCCCAAGCATGCCAGGCGCGCCCCACATGCCAACCTGTAGAGCGCCCTGCTAGGAGAGAAGTGAAAAAATTCAATATTCCACGTGACTTAGTGTGCCGCGATGCAAATTAATTAAGAAAAACCATAATTTCGAGTTTTAATTTATTTGTTGCCTTTCTTTAGATAAAAACATCTTGTAACACCATTATTATCAAAATTTGACTATTATTTAGACTTTTTGTGAGTTTTTCTCTCAAACTTAATGACAGGCTTTGCTCTTTAAAAATTAAAATTATCAAAGTTTAATATTTTTACTGTTTGTCAATCGTTCTTCATGCGGATTGTCAAATATGAGTTCTTTGAAGGTTCACTTGAATTTGATTGTTTTTTGTGTGTTATTTATTACTAAATCGCATAGTTTAGGAATGAATATCACATGTTATTTGTTTCAAAGATCGATACAAGAGTTTAATTTCATTTTATTGAGTTGATGAAACGATTACATCCAAATCATGTTTGCTTCTCATACGTACTTTTGATAACTTAATTTTGGAGTTTGACAAACTGAGCATGAAAAGGATGAACAACTAATCAAGAAGACAGAGTGTAACTGAACTGAAACAAATCGTAAACTGACAGTTACCTGAACTGAAGATTATCTCGTATTTAAGGCAACTAAATCAAGCTAACTGAACTTTGTAGTCAACTAGATGATCAGTTGGAATGGATCAGTTAGACTACAATCAGTTGAAATTAATCAGTTAATCCTATCGGTTTTGTCAACTGATAAATCAGTTTGATACGTCATCAGTTAAGGAACGTAGCTATCAACCGACAACTGTACAAGAGCAGACTGTAACACATATTGGGAACTCCACATATCAGAAAAGCTACAGTGTACAATTTTCAGAAGAATGTTGACATGGCTATACAATGGATATAAAGTTTCAAATGGATTTATTGTTATCGTTGGAAGCAAGCCTATAAATAGCCGAGAAGATCAGCTGATCGAAAAAAAACAATCTAAAATCGAGAGAAATCTGTAATCCAGAAATCAAGCAATCAGTTATCAAGAAAAAAACCCAGAGTTCTAAATCTCTCAAAAGCTCACGATTAATATATATATATATATATATATATAGCATTCAAGGCTATACTTAAAAATTTTTAATGCATGAACCTTTACAATTTCATGAATTAAATTCTATTATGCATAAAATGCATAAAAATAATTAAACACATAATTTAAAATAAAATCCTAGATTGCATGCATTCAGGTTACGAGAATTAAATTTCTGGACCTTACAACTCTCCCCCACTTAAATAAAATTTCGTCCTCGAAATTAAAATATACCGAATAAATCTGGATAGCGACTCCTCATCTCGGTCTCGGTTTCCCACGTAGCCTCCTTCTCTGAATGATTCAGCCATTTGACCTTGACCATCTGAATCACTTTGTTCCGAAGTCTCTTTTCCTGTCTGTCCAAAATCTGAGTGGGTTTCTCCTCGAATGATAGATGTGGTGTCAGTTGAAGTGGCTCATAATTAAGCACATGTGAAGGATTAGACATGTATTTCGCAGCATAGAGACGTGGAACACGTTATGAACTCCCTCCAGATTCGGCGGTAAGGCAACTCTGTAAGCAAGTGTCCCCACTCTCTATAGGATTTCGAATGGTCCGATGAATCTAGGGCTGAGCTTGCCCTTCTTCCCGAACCTCATCACACCTTTCATTGGTGCTACCTTCAAGAACACATGATCCCCTACTGCGAACTCAAGATCTCACCGTCTCTGATCAGCATAGCTCTTCTGACGGCTCTGTGCAGTCTTCATCCTGTCCCGAATCCTGGCCACTAGATCTGCTGTCTGTCTGACAATATCCGGCCCCAACTCTGCTCGCTCTCCTACCTCATCCCAATACACTGGCGACCTACACTTCCTCCCGTATAGAGCCTCGTATGGAGCCATACCTATCGATGCCTGATAACTGTTGTTGTATGTGAACTCCACAAGAGTTAACTTCGGCTCCAAGCTGCCCTGGAAATCGATCATGCAAGCTCGGAGTAGGTCCTCCAGAATCTGAATCACCCTCTCTGATTGACCGTCTGTTTGAGGATGAAAAGCAGTACTAAACAGTAGCTTCGTACCCAACGCCTAATGGAGACTCCTCCAGAATGCAGATGTGAACCTCGGATCCCGGTCTGACACGATGGACACTGGAATCCCATGCAGTCTGACTATCTCTCTTATGTACAGCTCTGCGTACTGAGTCTTGGTGAATGTCTTCCTGATAGGTAAGAAATGAGCTGATTTAGTGAGCCGATCAACTATCACCCAGATGGCATTGAATCCTCCAGTAGTCCTCGGAAGCCCTGTCACAAAGTCCATAGTAATGTTCTCCCATTTCCACTCGGGAATATGGAGTGGTCTCAGCTTCCCTGCAGGTCTCTGATGCTCTGCTTTAACTTGCTGACAAGTCAAACACTCAGAGACGAATCGCAGAATATCTCGCTTCATGTCCGGCCACCAATACAGAGTCTGTAGATCCTTATACATCTTTGTACTCCCCGGATGGATGGAGTACGGGGTGCTGTGGGCCTCGCTCAAGATCTCTGCTCGAAGAGAATCATTGTCAGGAACCCATATGCGGTCTCTATATCTGACTATGCCGTTCACAACTGTATACAGTCTCTGGCCCTTAACCTCGTCCCTCTGTCTCCACTTCTGTAACTGCTTGTCAGAATTCTGCCCTGTCCGAATTGTGTCCCTCAGAGTCGGCTTACAGTCAGAGTAGCGAGATTCGGGGCCTCGCCCCTGGCATAAACTGCAAGCTCAAATCTCTGAATCTCCGCCTGTAGCGGTCTCTGCACTGACAGATGAGCAATCACTGCATACTTCCTGCTCAAAGCATCTGCAACCACATTAGCTTTACCCGGATGGTAGCTAATGTCACAATCATAGTCCTTCACCAGTTCAAGCCATCTTCTCTGTTGCATATTCAGTTCCTTCTGTGTGAAGAAGTACTTCAGGCTCTTATGATCTGTGAAAATCCTGCACTTTTCCCCATACAGATAGTGTCTCCAGATCTTCAGGGCGAATACTACTGCTGCTAACTCGAGGTCATGAGTCGGGTAATTCTTCTCATGAGCCTTAAGCTGTCTAGACGCATAAGCTATCACTCTGTCCTGCTGCATCAGATTTGCGCCCAACCCAAGCTTAGATGCATCTGTATAGACCACAAACCCTCCCTGCCCTGTTGGAATAGCTAGAACCGGTGCAGTGGTCAAAGCCCGCTTCAATCTGTCAAAGCTATCTTGGCACTCAGATCCCCAGATGAACTTGGCGTTCTTCTTCGTCAGGGCTGTCATAGGTACCGCAATAGAAGAGAAGCCCTGGATGAATTTCCTATAGTAACCTGCCAATCCAAAGAAACTACGGATCTCTGTCACGCTATTTGGAACTGGCCAATCTCTTACTGCCTCTATTTTGCTGGGGTCGACCTCTATGCCATCCTGAGATACAATGTGGCCTAAGAATGCCACCCTGTCAAGCCAGAACTCACATTTGCTGAACTTGGCATACAATCGTCTATCCTGTAGAGTCTGCAATACTGTCCTCAGATGATGATCGTGCTCCTTCCTGCTCTTTGAATAGATTAGGATATTGTCAATGAAAACTATGACGAACTGATCTAAATATGGATGAAACACGCGATTCATGAGATCCATGAAAATTGCTGGCGCATTCGTCAAACCAAAGGGCATCACAAAGAACTCATAATGCCCGTAACGCGTCCGGAAGGCTGTCTTATGCACATCTGACTCCCTCACTTTCAGCTGATGATATCCGGATCGAAGGTCTATCTTGGAGAACATTGATGCTCCCTGAAGCTGATCAAATAAGTCCTCGATCCTCAGCAGTGGATACTTATTCTTAACTGTGACTCTATTCAGCTCTCTGTAGTCAATACACAGTCGCATGTTGCCATCCTTCTTCTTAACAAATAGAACTGGAGCACCCCAAGGAGAAAAACTAGGGCGAATAAAACCCTTATCTAGCAGATCCTGAATCTGATCCTTGAGCTCCTTTATCTCAGCAGGCGCTAAACGGTAGGGTGCCTTAGATATCGGCACTGTCCCGGGCATAAGCTCAATAGAGAAATCCACCTCTCTGTCTGGTGGGATGCCTGAAACATCGTCAAGGAACACACTAGAGAACTCTCTGACAACATCCACATCCTCCAGCTTCTGACTGGCTGGCTTTGTCACTGATACAATGTTGACTAAGAATGCTTGACAGCCTCTCTTGATAAGTTTTCTTGCACACATGCAAGAAATGACATGTGGCATCTGGTGATGTCTATCTGCCTTGAAAATAAACGGCTTCCCACTTGGCAGTCTGATAGAAATTGACCTCTGTCAAAAATCTATGACTGCACCGTGAGAAGATAGCCAGTCCATACCCAATATGATGTCAAACTCCGGTAATGATAGCACTATCAGATCTGCATGCACCACATATTTCTGTAATCGGAGCTCCAATCTCTTCACTATCAAGGAGGTGAACATCTGATCCCCGGATGGAATCGATACTCTGAACACTGAATCCATCGCTACTGGTATGATTCCTAGTCGCTTCACGAAGGATTCAGATATAAACGAATGCGTAGCCCCTGAATCTAGCAATGCATGCGTGGCTACACCTGTAATATGTATCCTCCCTGCAACAAAACATACCATCAAATCTAATAGAGTTGAACTTAAGGAACTTCTTATCAGCAATTAACCTCAAAATCCTCGAACAATCTCTGAATTAACCCAAACATTAATTCCCAAAAGTTCGAAATTCAACCTCAGAAAATCGAAAATTGTAATATAGCCTCTTTAAAGTTCGAAAATTGCAACTTGAACCCATAAAAATCATTGGTTGATAAAATTTGTTCTCAATCCACCCATTATATTCCTAGTCTCAACTAGGTAGAGCATGCATCCTAAACCTTTCTAAGTTATAATTCCCCAAGTAAATCCTCATACAAGAATAAAACACAAGCAATTATATAGTAATTTAAAATATTAAATCAAAGGGTTACCAGTAATCAGTGTTGAGTCTGGCGCTGCCTAGGCCTCCTCAGTATGCAACACATAAGCCCGGCCAGTAGTAGGGCCCTTGTTCTTAGGGCAGTCCGCTGCTTTGTGACTCTCCTGTCCGCAAATGAAGCACTTGTAAGTCCCCCATAAGCACTTGCCGATATGAAACTTACCGCACTGTGGGCAAGTCTTTCTGTCATCTTGCTTAGGCGCTCCTGGCGCCTGAGGAGGTCTCTGCTGCTGCTGTTGTGGCCTCATAAATTGCCCTTGGGGCTTCTGCTGCCCCTGCTGTCTCGGCGGCCTGGTAAACTGTTTCTTCTGTGGTTGGAAACTGGACTGAGGCTGGTGCCGCTTCCGCTGCAGCTCAAAATCTATGTCTCGGAGCGCCTGCTCCGCCTGGAAGGAACAGGAAGTGGCCTCATCGTAACTCGTCGGCCTCATCAGCATCACATCCCGACGAAGGGTAGGTCTCAGTCCATCCATAAAGTGCCGTAGCTTCTGTCCGGCATCCCTGGCAATAAGAGGCACAAAGTGACATCCCCGATCAAACTTGCGGATAAACTCCGCCACAGATGAGTCGCCCTGGCGGAGACTCATAAACTCTCTCGTCAGGCGGCCCCTGACGTCAACTGGAAAGTACTTCCCGTAAAATAGCTCCTTGAATTTTTCCCAGGTAAGGGTAGCCACGTTTACAGCATGAGCGGCTCCCTCCCACCACAGTGACGCATCGTCTCTCAACATATAGATGGAGCACCTGGCCAAGTCGCCATCCCCCATCTGCAGATATTCAAAGTGTAGCTCCAGAGATCGGATCCATCCCTCTGCTATGAACGGATCAGTAGTGCCCCCGAACTCCTTCGGGTTGAGCCGACGAAACTGCTCAAAAACATCAACCTGAGGCCTAGGAGCCTGCTGAACTTGCTCCAGTAGCCTAGCCATACCCTCCAGAACTCGAGTAGCTGGGTCCCCTGGCGGTGGCGGTGGAGGTCCTCTGCCCCCTCCAGGAATCTCATCATGCCTATCATTATTGAGATCACGTCTGAGAGGCATATTTGAATACATTCCAATTTATAAATATAACCCATCATGCAATTAATCTAGTTTTTTTTTTTAATAAATTCTTCAACATAAAAGCAGTTAAACATGAACAGTAAGTCATCACAAAGTATAAATCATGTAAACATGCAGATGATATCAGACAATCATTTAAAGCATTTGAAACATAAATCTTACGGACTTGAGGCTTGAAGACTGAGCGGCAGAAGCTGGCGGTGGAACAACCCTATACAGGACCCCTTGCTCTGATACCAACTGTAACGTCTACTAGTTTTTAAAAAAATACGAATTTTTCTTTTTTTCTATTAAAACTCACATTTTCGAAATAACATTTAAACGTTTAGCATGCTTGTGCTGTACAGAAAAATGTAACATTTAAAAATGATTTTATATATATGATGATAAAAAAAATAGCGCAATTTAAAATAATCAAACTACTCCAAAAATAATATATCGAAATAAAACGAGTAAAATTCTAACATCACACAATAAAATAAAACAACATATAAAATACTCATATTCTCTCAATAACATGAAATCATAAATGTACGGAAAAGCATAAGGTCCTCGGGTCGTGTCGCCCACCAGGTCCGCTGACTCAGAGTTCGACACCTCCAAACCCCTCATCATTAAGCTCACCTGCATCACACACGTCTAGTGAGGCTAAAGACTCAACACACCTGCACCGTTAATAGCAAATACATATACATAGCACACAGCAGTGAAAAATACCATAATCAACATACCTTTCATGAACTTTAAAAAAACGTAACATAAATGTGCCGCACAAAAATCATGATGTGTCAAAACAGTTCATCGTTAATCATCATTCATCATTCATCGTTTACCATTTATCGTTCATCATTCATAATTTATCATTCATCGTTTATCATTGGTGAATTCAGTTCATTAGAGGTGACTATCGTACATCATCATTTACGATGGATCCATCATACATAGAACCGCGGTACCCGGCGGCTGTCGGACATCAGTGACAGGATTACCCATCCACTGTGCCTAGGCCTCATCATCGGCATTTACATATAGGTCTTAAACATTTACATATACTTCGATAGCCACAACTAATTCTCATCATTCAAAACATTATCATTTTCATTACTTATAAAAATCTTGAATAAATGCATTTTTTCTTAAATCCAAGTATGCGACGTATATTTTCATAAAATTTTAAAATCGTGATCAGGATGCATAAACATTTAAAATATCATAAATTTGTGCTCAGGGTGCTGTCAGGACCAAAATCTCACCCGAGAGCAAAATGACCATTTGGCCCCTGGAAACCCCAAAATTACCGTGTTTTTTTTCCTTAGACGTAAAATATTACGTTTTTTACATTTTCTTAATTTCATTGACTCTAACATGTCCTAAATAATTATTTAAGCCTACAAAAATTTTTCCATATTTTTATTTGGCTTAATTGATGACTTTTAAATTAATTTTTAACTATAACATTTTAATGCGTTTTAATCCCGAATTAAACCAAAACTTAGCATAAAATTCCCAAATTAAAAATTTAGACTTTTAATAATTATTTGAGCTTAAATATAATTTTTTATAATTTTATTAAGCTTAAATCTAGGCGTTTCAATTAATTCTGTAATTAACGTTTCGTGCGACGACTAAATCCCGGATGAATCCAAAACTCATTATTTTAATTCGAAGCCTACCAAACTCCTTAAAATATCCCAAAGCATATTTAAAAGTTTTCCTAAACGTAAACTCGAGCTTATTTTACAACTTAACCGATTCGTTTTAAAACTTGGACCGGGGTCCCGGTTTTAACCTGAATCGACTCGAAACTTAACCAAATTTTTCCCAAATTTTTGTCATATCTTAAAAACTCTTAAAAGGTCCTAAAACATCAAGACCCAACCCTTAAACATTTCCTAAAGGACCACAAAACTGCTGGACATCATCGGCTATTCCTATCTCTATTCTCCCACGCACCTCTCGACTTCTAACACTCCTAGGCTCGCACCAGCTCGCACCAGTCACGAACCCGGCCATCTAGGACCTAGACCAGATCCTAATGTACCTACCAGACCCACGGACCCGCCTCCATGCAAGCTGGAAATCGCGATCAACCACTCACCCTCCAAAACCACAAAACGCGACTCCATCTCCTAAGCATGCTCGTTTGAGTGCAGGGACGGTTTCAGCAGGGTTCGAGCCATCCTTAGCTTTTACTCAGACCCCACACGGCCTGGTTCAAGCCTCGGTTCACCCCTTGCACAGCTGTTCCCCAACCCAACAACACAATCTCTTACAAACCACCCACCCAACACGTAACAGCAGCTTCCTCATGGCACTTCAACCTACAGCCCAAGCTACGGTTCTACCCCTCAAGACAACCTCTGAACATCACGTTCAGTCCCTAAACCAACCACAACCGCAGCCCCTTGCACATATCGAAGAAAAGAACAAGAACGTGAGCAACATAAAAAAAATTTGAAAGAAACATGAATGAAAAATCGAAAGCTTTGCAGCCATGTTGCTAGAACTAGAATTTTCATGCATCATGCATTCAACAGTATAATAACATGTGAGATGCAGTAAAAAATTAGATACAATGCGTGCCTTAGATGTATTAGCGTGAGAAGAATGAAGAGAGGAGCGCCGGAGGAACTTCTTGATTGCAAAACAATCAAAACCGTGGCCTTCAAATAGGAATGATGAAGCTGAAAGACAAATGCAGCTGGATGATAATTTTTAATGAAAGAGGTGTCGGTTGGTGGGGAGGGTAATTGTGTAGGGTAGGTTTAATTAGTTATTAATTAATTACCTAATGGCCCATAAATGGTTTAATTAAAAGTTTAAAAGAGTTTTAAGTCCAACGAGCTTAAAAGTTGGCTCATTAAATCTAAATACACTCCCGAAAAATATTTCGTGTTGGAAAGATTTTAAAAATATTAACCGAAACCCCGGAAAGTCCCCCGATTTGATAAAATTGGCGTACCGTTAAAAATAAAAATATTGCGAAGAAAAATGCCCAATAAATCCCAATTCTTGAAAAATACCTTTAAAACATCTTATATTAATTAATAAAAATTAATCTTGTAACAAAAATAATTTTCTTGAAAATTTTTCGGTCTCCGTTCCTCGTTTGAGCGCGAAATGAAACTTAAAAATTTTTAATGCATGAACCTTTACAATTTCATGAATTAAATTCTATTATGCATAAAATGCATAAAAATAATTAAACACATAATTTAAAATAAAATCCTAGATTGCATGCATTCAGGTTACGAGAATTAAATTTCTGGACCTTACCATTATAAACCTTGGAACGAAAATAAGACCCTTATTTCTACAAAGAAATTCTGGAAAATACTGACTCCGCATTGTTTAAAAACTTCTTTTTGGACCAAAGCCATGATGATCCTGCTTATTCCAATTACAAAATCCTAAAAGTCATTGCTCCAATTGACTGGGGCTATGATTTTATAAAACCTCTACTATTTTCAGAAAAATATAAAGAAGCATCATTTTTTGAAATATCTTTTAATTACTGGGACTATCAACATGCCTGGTACAATTCCATCTTAATTCAAAACCAGAAACACAAGCACACCTGGTTATTCTATTTTGATACCAAGATTTGCAATCCCAAAAAATTCCCAACATGGTTGTACACATGATGGGAATATTTTGGCTCCACTTATGAGTTCCTAAAACACCCTGTCCAAAATTCCTTTAATATTTTTAGAGCCCAATATGCCTCGACAGCAGAAGAAAGACGATTCCATCCTCTTGCCCTTTTTTGCATGAAGTTTTATCTTCCTTGGGTCCTTTCTTAGACTGTTGAATTTTCAGACGAAAAAATTTTACAAATTAAGAGAAGATTTAAGGTCAAATGGTGGGAAAAATTTAAAATTCCTCCAAGCCTTACAACCACCAATGTCCAAGCTTGGATTACCAATAATAAAAATACAAGAGTCCCAACACAAAAAGCGCTTTACAGGATTTCACCACGACAACAGACAGAATTCCTGGCACAAAACTCCATATAACGGCAATGCTTGCAGCTGCCAAAACTCCTGAAGAAATGCAAGCTATAATAATGAAATTCTCACCAGGACCTTCAAGAAAGTCAGAATCCTCTGATGACTAGCTTAACCTGGAAGAAGCTGAGCTCCTTGGACCAGACGACCAAGGACCAATATTTGGAAATAGTGGTGTATAAATGTTTGTATTAGATTGTATGTGTTGGAACTTTTCAAGTTCGCAATCTTGATTTTGATGTTAACAAAATTTGTTATTGTGTTTCTAACATATTTACTCAAGTGTGAAGATTATTAAAACAAGAAGCAAGCCGAAACTAAATTCTGCACAAACTGAATTTTCGGCAAGCTTCGGTGTTTTGAAGATATCTCTGAACTGGATGATCCAAATGACAATCCTCTAACTGGAATGATTAGAAAACTCAATTTGGAACAAGTCGTATTGCACGTCAGTTGGGCAAAATCGGATGTTATCATGGTCTAACGGATCGCTCAATTACCGAACTGATCACACGAAAACAGCAATCAGTTGGGTTTGAGCAGCTGCGGTATTTTGGTCATATCTCTCAGCTCGGTTATTAAAATGAAACGATTCTGTATGAGTTGGAAAGATAAGACAATGATCTACAAATCATCTTCAGAAGTCAAAGTCTGAATCGAGGCTTAAGAGGCTGATAAATGACGATGAAGTTACTGGTTGTGCACAAACTGAAATCAGCTAGGCAGATTATAACACACCAGCTGAAACTGAACCAAATGCTGACCGGCTGACCAACCAACTGAACTGAACCAGTTGCTGAACAACTGAAGACCAGTTGATCCAGACCAGTTGAACTGAACCAGAACAGCTGAAACTGAACCGAACTAGTTGAACTAAACCAGACCAGTTGAACTGAACCAGCTGACCAACTAGACTGAACTGAACCAGCTGCTGACCAGTTGAACTGAATGACCAGTTGAGTTGACCAGAGTTGACCAGTCGGGAAAATGTCCGGCAAGACGAATTTGACCGTTGCAATTCCAGAAACAGTACAGAAACTTTCCAAACGGTCATATTCTTGTGTCTAACGTATATATCAGTGTTGGAGCCTATAAATACAACATCTTGAAGGTCAAACAAGAGCTTTTGAAGAGGATTCAAAGCATGTGCACTTAGCATGAAAAAATCAGCTAGTTGAGAGCACAAGCCCTTGTGTGAGGATACATTTGAGATGCACACTGTAAAGGATAAATTCCTCACACACAATCACTCACACATATACAAGATATTTGAACTTCAAAGTTTAGTTGAGTGAGTCTTCACACAAAGACGTAAAACAATGTGTTTGTAGTCTTTGCATATGAGACATTAAATAATATGCTGATTGTGAGGTGCTGCCTACAATCTTGAGTGCTAGGAGTTCAGTTTAGGCAGTGGGTAAGTCCTAACTGAATGGATTTGTATAAGGTGTTGTATAAATTAAAGTCTTCTAGTGAATCCTTCCCAAGGGGAAGAAGGGGTGACGTAGGAGCATTTGAAGTCCACGAACATCCATAAACAAATTCGTGTCTGATAGACCTAAATTAATTGTGGCGATGAAAATCAAACCAGCAAATCCTTCGTTAAAAACAGTAGACAAATGAAAAGCAGAACTTAGCGTATTGATAAACCAGAAGTAGTACTCAGTTTTAACTGAATAGAAAATCAGAAAAAGCACTAAGTTTATCAAACGAATATAGAATCAGAAGTAGAAGATAGGACTTAACGGGACTTAACGTCTTGACGAAATCAGCCTTAAATGTTACCGTTACTTTACCTAGTACAAGTATTAATTGAAGCATTAATTACTGTACGAACTCATTTAATACGCTTTACTGATTTTAGTATAAAACAGGACTGATTGTTCTGAAGCTTTTATGCAGGAACCCATTTCGGTAATAAAACTGATTATATCAGAAGACAGGAGACAATCTCTGATTATAGACGTTGACTCAAGTTACCTATATATATGGAATAAACCCATAAAGAAGACACAGAGAACTGAATTATTTTCAATCCTATCTATCCAACGTTTTCGAGCAAATCGCGAATCGTAAAATATCTTCTAGCTCAACTATTTGAAAAGAAGCACACGGTTCATAGTATATATCAAATCTGATTGAGATTATCTTGTACTACTGTTTCTTACACTCTTTAAGATCACTCAAATATTTATATCTTGTTGAGAAGAGTTTGTAATTTGGAAAATAGTCTTTTCCAGAACATCACTGTATTGTATTTCAATTGTGTTGAGAAGCTAAGAGTTTCAGTAGGCAAAAGGTAAGCCCTGCTGAAGTGGGTGTGTACAAGTGTTGTACTGTAATATCCATAGTCTTTTAGTGATACCTTCTGGAAACAGAAGAAGGGGAGACGTAGTAGATCTTATCTTCGAACTTCCATAAACAACTACTGTCTACTGCCTCCTGTTATTTTCTGCTTTCATTTACTCCATCGGATTGTTTCCACACTCATTGTTGTAATCTGCTGGAAGTATACACAACAAGACAAGCTATTATCTCTAGCAGGATTTTAGCATCTCTTTTACGTTAAAAGGTTTGAGAAAAATGAGTTGAGTTTATTCACCCCTCCTCTAAACTCTACATCGATCCCCAACAATTGGTATCAGAGCAGGTTATTCTTGTTCGAGAAAATCTACAACAGATGGCACACTTCAGTAAGGTCCCTATGTTCTCTAAAGAAGACTTTGACGACTGGAAGATTAGAATGCAAGCTCACCTTGCAGCACAGGATGATGACATGTGGTATGTCATCACAGATGGTCCACTGAAGATATTAAAGCCTAACACAGCTGTTACTGTTACCGATGGTGCACCACAGATTGTTGAAAAACCAAGAAGTGAATGGACCAGTGAAGATAAGAAGAAGGCCAATCTTGATAATGTTGCAAAGGACATACTGTATAAAACTCTTGATAAGAACACCTTTAGCAAGATCAAAATGTGTTCTACTGCAAAAGAAATGTGGGAGAAGCTCATTCAGATATGTGAAGGAAATGAGTAGACGAAAGAAAATAAAATGTCTGTAGCAATGCAGAAGTTTGAGAATTAAAAAATGAAAGCTGGTGAAACTATAAATGAGTTTGATGAACGTTTCAGCAGCTTGGTCAATGAGCTGGCGGCTCTGGGTAAAGAGCATAGCAACAGAGAAATAGCACTCAGGGTGATGAAAGCTCTACCCAGAGAATGGGATGTAAAGACTATGACCATGAGAATCTCTAAAGACTTGAACAAGTTGGAGTTACACGACTTGTTTGCTGATTTAAAGGCCTATGAGTTTGAACTAGAAGTGAGAAGCGGAGAAGAGTCCTCATTAAATCAACCTACCAAGGCTCTTGCTGCTACAGTTACTGCTGCTACCAGTACTGCAGTTATTCCAAGTTCATCACCTACTATTGTTGTTGAAAGTACCTCTGACAGAACTTCTGAACAACTTAACAACGATGCAATGTCTTTATTTGTGAAGAAATTCTCAAGATTCATGAAGAAAAATAACAGAGCCTACCAGAATCCTAATCAGAATTTTAGAAAGGAATCACCATCTGGTGATATGGCGTGCTTTAACTGCGGAAAGATTGGGCACTTCATTGCTGATTGCCCGAAGCCCAAGAAAGATGATCAAAAGAAGAAGGACCACAAGCGAAATGATAAAAAGTCCAGAAGAGATCGTAAAGCTATGGTCGCTGAGGAAAGCAAGTCCAAGTGGGCGGAATCTAGCTCTGAATCTTCTGAAACAGAAAGTCAATCCAGTGACAGCGATGCAGAAGAGACTAAATGTCTCATGGCAGATACTGAATCAACCTCGACATCTGGAGAGGTATTTGACTTTGACTATAATGAATTCACAATAACTGATTTGGTTAATGCACTACATGACATGGTGGAAGAGTACTCGAGACTTTCTCAATCATTCAAGGAAGTTAAGGCTGAAAATCAAAACTTAAAAGATCAGATCAGTAAGTTTAGTTGCTTGCAAGAAAACAGCTGTAATGAACTAAAATTTGAGATAAATAAATTGAAAACCGAGAATGAAAGAGTAAATGCAGAATACCAGACTATGAGATCTGAGAATCAAAAGCTTTCACTACTGGTAAATGCATGGAACAAGTCTTCTATTTCCTTGGAGAAGTTGCATGAGTTACAAAGACTATCTGGAGACAAGAGTGGTCTCGGTTTCAATAACAATGAATGCACTTCTGAAATGAGTACTAAGCCAGAACTGGATAAAGGCAAAGGAAAGTTCATTCAATTTGTTAAGTCCAGTGTGGTATATGAACTAGAAGTACCAACTGTTAGAGTTGAAAAGCCTGTAAATCAGACGAACAGAAGGAACCGTTGTGGTCTGGGCTATGTTAAACCTAAGAGCAGAATTCACCAGAGTGCTGGATCCAGTAGAGGATTCAACTCAGAAGAACAACCCTCTATGAAGGTTAGAAACTACCAGTACTATAATTGTAGACCTGTTCAGAAGAGATACGGATCAGACAACAAAAACATAAGGGAAGAACAACATTCTAAAACGCATACTGTTAGAAATAACATACCTCCTATTGCACACACCCCTGTGGACACTCGAAGTACAAAATCTCCAAAGATTGTACAAGTGTGGATTCCTAAGGGACTGATAAGGTTTGGACCCAAATAGACTGGGTACCATTTACTAAAATTTGTGTTTGCAGGAAGATAAGAAGAAAACCAAGATCAGCAGCTCCATATGGTATATGGACAGTGAATGTGCCAGACATATGACTGGACAGAAGAATCTACTATCAGAAGTAATGAGTTGTACTGGACCAAAAATAACCTTTGGGGACAACTCAAAAGGTAAAACCGTGGGTAAGGGTAAGATTATCCATGGTAACATTATCATAAATGATGTGCTCTTAGTTGAAAATATTTGTTATAACCTGATCAGTATCAGTCAACTGTGTAACAATGGTTATTTATTAGCTTTTCAGAAGCACACTTGCACAGTTAAAGATGCAAATGACTCTATGGTATTAAATGGGAAGAGGGAAGGCAACACCTACAGAGTATCATGGAATATAAATCATGTTAATGTTCCCACATGTTTAGTTGCATCTATCATTGATAAACAATGGTTATGGCACAAAAGATTAAATCATCTAAATTTCAAGTCGATTAGTAATCTCAAGAAACAGAATTTAGTTCATGGTTTACCTGACATTAGCTTTGTTAAGAATCATGTTTGCACTGCATGTCAACTTGGTAAACAAGTAAAATCTAACTTCAAGAATAAAGGTAGTAAATCAACTTCAAGATGTTTGGAATTATTGCATATGGATTTATTCGGTCCAATCCCTATCATGAGCTTAGGGGGAATCAAGTATACTCTTGTTGTTGTTGATGACTTTTCTAGATTTTCTTGGGTAATATTTCTTGCTGGAAAAGATCAAACCAGTAGCCTCCTGATCAAGCTTCTGAAAAAGATTCAAAATGAAAAATCAGTTTCCATCATTAAAATCAGAAGTGATCGGGGTACTGAGTTTACTAACAGAGTTCTTGAGTCATACTTGGATGAACAGGGAATACATCATGAATTTTCAGCTGCCAGAACGCCTCAACAAAATGGAGTCGCTGAGAGAAGAAATAGAACTCTTAAAGAAGCAGCTAGAACAATGCTAGCAGATCCATACATCTCTCAGCGCTTCTGGGCAGAAGCAATCAATACAGCTTGCTATACTCAAAATAGGACTATGATCAACAAAAGACATAATGAGACTCCATATGAAATACGGAAAAGGAGTAAGCCTGATGTATGTTATTTTCATGTATTTGGTTGCATATGCTTTGTGCAAAATAATGGTAAAAATTACTTGTCTGCATTTGATTCAAAATCAGATGCTGGACTATTTCTTGGATATTCAGCAGTAAGCAAAGCATTTAGGATTTTCAATAACAGAACTCTCAATGTTGAAGAATCTATTCATGTTATATTCGATGAAGATAGTAGTACTCCTGAAATTTCTAACAAATCAAATCTGAGCAACATGTTAGACAGGATTCATCTGGAATTGGACAATGAAGATGACACAGAACCAAGAGTTAAGGATACTCAAAATCCAGAACCAGCATCCCTGTGGTGGAACCAGTAGAACAGACACGGGATGTGCCAAAACCAGTAGTTGATATTTCAAAATCCAGAACCAGCATCCCTGTGGTGGAACCAGTAGAACAGACACGGGATGTGCCAAAACCAGTAGTTGATATTTCAGCACCTACTACTGCTTTGACTGAACATGATCCAAACTCCTTAAATCAGGAAGAAATTTCTTTAAACCCTTTTATTTGGAGAAAATCTCACCCTCCATCCTTGGTTATTGAAAATCCAGCAGCCCCATTGAGAACTAGAAGACAAATGCTTAATGAATATATGCATGTTGCTTTCATTTCTCAGGATGAACCAGAGAAAATTGAAGAAGCTCTTCTGGATCCCAGCTGGATTAAAGCAATGCAAGAAGAGCTAAATCAATTTAAAAGAAATGAATTATGGTTTCTGGTACCTAGGACAACTGATCAAGCAGTCATTGGTACTCGATGGGTATTCAGAAAAAAACTAAATGAAGAAGGCAATGTAGTCAGAAATAAAGCAAGAGTGGTGGCTCAAGGTTTCAGACAAGAAGAAGGAATAGATTATGATGAGACCTTTGCACCAGTAGCAAGGCTTGAAGCTATCAGAATATTTTTAGCTTTTGCTGCCTTCAAAAATATTAAAGTCTATCAGATGGATGTGAAGAGTGCTTTTCTAAACGGACTACTGCAAGAAGAGGTTTACGTCGAACAACCACCAGGTTTTATCGACCACTTCTAACATCACCATGTCTTTAAATTACATAAAGCACTACATGGTTTGAAACAGGCTCCTAGAGCATGGTATGTAACGCCTCTGACCGGTTTCATAAAATAACACAACGGAAATTAAAAAATTTTACTTGAAGGGAGGAAGGATTTAAAAATTTCTTGACATAAAACATTTACAATCAAATGTATATACATGATCCATCAACTGTTGCATCAAAATAAAAAATATCATTTTTGATCATGTCCAAAATGCTAACAAAATAGCCTTCTTCCTTCCATCTCTTGTATGCATATGACCCCGACTCCAATCAACGTCCCGGCTCATCGCTCTTATCTGCATCACATGAATAACTGAAATGAGTATAAAACTCAGCAAGTGGAACTCTTACATAACAATGGATACATAACATACTCTGTAAAACATGGCTTTGAAATCATTAAATACCATCTAACTCTGAAAATATGAATAACGTAGTAGAACATGAACATAACGATGGTATTTCTCTTTTCTCTGGTGGATTGATATTTAAATAGTATCTCTGTCTCTGTACCTATATCCCATCGATATAAATCGATATCTGTTGGGATATAAGCCTATGGTCGTTGATCAACTAATTGCATGCAATCTCTTACTATCTCTTTATCAATCCAATAAATCAATTTGAACTCTCTCTTTGGCATTAAATCAAACACTTTGAAGACTCTTTTCTCTTGCATTCCCTTGTAC
This sequence comes from Primulina tabacum, assembly GCF_025594145.1. Classification (NCBI taxonomy): domain Eukaryota; kingdom Viridiplantae; phylum Streptophyta; class Magnoliopsida; order Lamiales; family Gesneriaceae; genus Primulina; species Primulina tabacum. The sequence continues at coordinate 13,999,862 of NC_134564.1, read as the reverse complement.
ATAATTGCGACATAAACATGCCTCTAATATACAACAAAGTGTATCAATACATAACATGAATCAAATGGAAGGGAATAACATGTTAAAACCATTGAAATACAATACATATACTATCATGTGAGCACAAGGAAATGAATTCCACTTACAACCAATAGAAAGCTTGAATCTAATCTCTTGGTACAAAACCTACAACAATAAACCATGTATTGCACCATCAATAACTTAATAATAAAGAACCCATACCATAAAACCCATAAAACTAACACAATCAAACATCCCATGATTTCTCAACATCATAATCCAAATAATAACCAAACCCACAAGCTTACCTTAGCTCCTTAAACTCAAAAGAACCTTGTTCTCACTTCAATAATCCAACAATAAGCTTGAATCAAAGAAAGGAAAGAAAGAAATTGAGAACCCTAACTTCCTCCTTGAGCTGTAAACTGAGAAGAGTGGAGAGAATGAGGAAATAATGAGCCAACTCTTGTCTTATATCACTTAAATCTCGAAAACACGCTTTTACTGTTCACGCACCGCGGGTGCGCTGCGTGTACTGGATATCATCCAAAAATCTGAAAACGACGACCGCGGGTGCGCTCAGTTCTTACCGCGGGTGCGCTCTGGTCTCTGCCCAAACACCGCGGGTGCGGTGTCTTACCTGGCGCGGGTGCGGTGTCACCTGAAGCCAACAATAAACTTTGCAACTAAAATCGAATCGCAACGTCGCCTCTCCTCATAATTCGGCAACACTCTTAACAAGAAAGTTGCACCTCTATGTCTTATCTAACCACTCCAATTGACCTCATACCAATAGGCTCAACATACAAATAATCATGAATTAAATCGCAACGACGCTACAACATAACTACACAACATCTATAATCAACAATACTATAAACCATAAATCGCAACTCTTAACATTAACACTATACTTAAACTTAATCAAATAGTCAATAAACACAAGAAATCTTAAACCGTACCGTTCACCAAGCTTGGCTATTACATGGTATGACACTCTTTCACAATTTTTGGTTAATCATGACTTTACTATCGGCACGGTTGATAAAATTTTATTCCATTCACCAAAAATAAGCATATTCTTTTAGTTCAGATTTATGTTGATGACATCATCTTTAGGTCACTTAACCCCAATGAGCTCATCTACTAAACTTGATAAAGATGAAAGTGGAATTTCAGTAGAGGTAACTCAGTATCATGATCTTATTGGCTCATGATTATATCTTACTGCCAGCATACCAGATATTATGTTTGCTGTCTGTATTTGTGCAAGATTTCAATCTAACCCTAAGCAATCACACTATATTGTTGTGAAACGCATTATGAAATATTTAAAGGGTACTAAAAATGTCGGCTTATGGTATCCTAAGGACTCATCTTTCAATCTTATTGGTTATTCAGATGCTGACTATGCAGGTTGTAAACTGGACAGAAAAAGCACCAGTGGTCTTTGTCAATTTCATGGTGATAGGTTGATCTCCTGGTTTGGTAAAAAGCAGACTTCTATAGCTACATCTACTGAAGAAGCAGAATACCTTGCTGCTGGAAGCTGCTGTTCTCAATTGCTTTAGATACAACAACAACTAAAGGACTATGGAGTTCAAGCTTCTGAATCACCCATATTCTGTGATAATACCAGTGCTATAGCTATTACGCATAATCCAGTACTACATTCCAGAACGAATCACATAGATATCAGACATCATTTCATCAGAGACCATGTGCAGAAGAAGAACATTCGTCTGGAATATGTCCCTATTGATCAGCAAGCAGCAGATATCTTTACTAAACCTCTGCCTGAGAATAAGTTTTCTTACTTTCGAAATATATTGGGAATAATTGATTTAACTTGATTTTATTAATGTTATTATAAATTTTGTGTTAACTCTGTTCTCTTTGCAGAAGAATAAGAAGACAATTTAAGATAAACATTGTTATTTCATCTTGAGTGTAATCGAAACCAAGTTACAGTACACAATTGAGTATCTACAGAATCCTGCCACTCAGAAATCCAGTTATTCAACTCATGACTCCTAATCCTTTTAAAGGACTCTGTGCTGGAAATTTTCTCAAGAAGATGCCACTTCTTCCAAAGCATCATCTGAAGCAGAACTCTGTCAGTAGCAAGCTCAGAGACGTGATCAACCTCAAACTCCAGTTTGTACTTTCTTGCTCTTGCCCTTTGAGCAGTAGTAGTAGTCAATCCATTCTTATACACATGCTGTAGCTCTTGCACTTTGAACCATACGGACATAACTTTTATCCAGACATATTCTTCTATGGTTCTCTTCAAAGCTTCCAGATGTGGTAATGACTCTTGTGTTACCAAGACATGAGTGCTGCTACAGGCATCCGAATTACTTGAGTCCGACATATCGAATTAATGCTTTCTTAACACTTGTCATATTATTTATAGAAAGGTTGCATTTAATGGTGAAGAGTTGAAGAATCAAGTCAACCAAACCGTTCTACTTAATTACACAGATTGAGTAATTTTGTAAAGTCTTGAGAAGCTGAAGAGACGGCGATTTGACTACACGATTACCAAAATTGATCTATTTTCTCAGAAATCGTATCATCGCATTTATTTATTGCATGAATTTATGGGGTACTTTATTATGACTATGATTGATTTTCTGATTATGTGTCAGAGGCAGAAAGGATGTTTGTCTTTTTCATAAAACAAGTGTCTACTGGTTTTTGTATCAATCTGCTGAAAATATTTCAGCATCTTATGACTTTCAGTAGATATTATCATAAAACGACAAACCCTCTTCTGGTCTCTTTTTCAGTAACCATCTGGACAGCCCGCTCTTTTACTTTTTCAAATTTTGAAATAATTAGTGTTTCTCTGACACGCTCTGCATAATTTTTCAAATACTCAACCGTAAACATATTGACACGTGTCCTTATGTTTACATTGACGGCTGTACATTGTTGAAAACTTCCTCTTCTTATTTTATCTTTACCTTTACTATTCCAGATTACTTGCAATCTCGCTACTGCTTTCTCTCGTATTTCTCTCTACTGCAGCAATCTACCTAATTCGTTTCTACTTACAGATATGGCCGGAGCATACACCCTCAACGCCTATCAAGTTAACTTTGATTCAGTTCTAAAAATCGAAGATGAGAATCTCGTCAAAATGTTCCAAACCATTGACAAATCCGGACTCAGGAAATTTCTGGAAGCACCTGCTGTAATTTACAAGACTGCACTTCTAGACTTCTACGGCAAGGCAACTGTTCACGAAGGAAAAATCATTCATTCTCAGGGAAATGCATCTATCTCCATTGATGCCGCACTATTGGGATCAACCTTTTTCCTTCCATGCTCATGTATCTCTGAACTTTCTGATGTTTCTAAGCAGGAGATGTCAACTGCTCTCAGCACTTTCTCAGCTTTCGGAGAGGAACTTTCTCCATCTTGCTTCAAAAAACTTCTGAAAATGGAATATCAAGTGCTTGCTGATATTGTCGCAAAGGCACTGTTGGTCAAGGCCGGTACAATTGATAAGCTGACCAAGGAGAAAGTTCAAGTGATGGTTGCTATTACTTCAGGAATTAAGATGGATTGGAGTAGATTTCTGTTTCGAATGATGAAGGAGATGATCACAAGGAATAGTTCTGGATTTGCGGTTCAGATCAGCATAATGCTTAAGGATGCTGGTTTTGCATTTACAACTGAACAGGATGCTGTTCATGTAACAATGATTGATGCTGACAACGTACTCGCGTTAAGACCAAAGCCAACTGTGGCTGAATTTGTTGCATTGAAAAAGAAAATTGGGATGCTGAGGTTAAAGGAAACCTTACAAAGCTTAAGAGGAAGAGAGTGATTATTATAACTGATTATGATAAAACAGATTCTGAGGAGTCTGCTGCTCCTGTTTTAGAATCTCTACCTGCTACTCCTGGCAAGAAGAAGAAGCCTCGCACTGTTCTCCGCATCAAGAGAACAGCTAATATTGCTGACGTGGACACTGTCCCATTGTGACAAGTGTTTCCAGAAGCCACCTCATCTGTACCAAAAGTTGTCAATCGACCAGCAACAACTTCTACTGCTACAACATCCATCACTGCACCAATATTTAGACCCACTTCTGGGGTTGTTATTCGAGAACCTGTTTCAGGATCTTCTGCTTTCCAACCGATATTGCCTATTTCATCCTCTGATAAGGGCAAAGGGAAGCTGATTGAAGAGCCAAAATTTCATGGAGCCAAGTCATCCGTTTTGACTGGTATTTATCTTCACATGTCAGAGATCGAAAATTTTGCTAAGAGAGCCATAAAATTCTTTGATGAATGGTATAAAGTTCGAGTTTTTCATCCGTTCTCCTACTTCAAGACGTCAGGTGCTTATGGAAAAATGATGAAAGCTGAGAAGAGAGTGTTTGAGTTTGTAAAGACAGAAAATGTGATTGACGCCATGCGTCGACGAAGCTACATCTTTGAGCAACTAAAATGTCAAAAGCTGGAATTGGTTTTGAAAAATCTCGAATCAAATTTTGATCCAATGATTCCCACTGCTGCTCAAGACAGACAGGTTATCTACACTTTGACTGAGCGATTGAGACAGATGAGTGAGCAAATTCTTGCTCAAGAACAGGCTTTTGGAGAGCCAACTCAATATCATGAAGGTTTTGTTCCCGATTTTTCTTAGAATCAGACAGTTGAGGATCGGACCCCAGCTTCACCAGAAGCTCAAGTTCCTAGTACTCCTGCAACGACGAAGCAGCCTACTCCTTCCTCATCTCTTCTATCGGTTCATGAACTGGCTTCAGTGGAAGAAGTTATTCAATCAATTGTTCCTACATCTTCTTCTGCACCAGCAGCAGATCAAGATGTTGATTTGGTTCAGCCGCCTTCTCTTCCAGCGGATCAAACAATGACAGAATCAGATGCTGCTCAGTCTCAATTATTGCCAAATCTGGAGAACTTTTCTGCTGAATACCAAGCAGAAATGGAAGCTCTTTTGAACCAGCAATCTGCATCTGTTTCTAAACAGCCACTGGAACCCTCTGAAAATGTTAAACCTGAAGGGAACACAGTCCCTGATCCTACTGCTGCTGAAGAGACTGTTCCTTCTGGTACTGAGAACACCACTGCAGAACAACACGTTCCTACTGCTCCAGAAGTAAGCATTGCTGAAACTGGCCCCTCTGCTGATCCAACAGATGTTATCCCTTCTTCTGCCCAGCCCGCAGTTCAAACCTCTACTGCATTGGAACTATCTACTCATGGAAAAACTACTCGTGATGATCGTCTTGCTGAGATAAGGCACCGTATGCTTGAAAGGACTCCGTCACCAGAACTAGAACCATTCAATATCGAAAGTGAGATAGATATTCTACAGAAGAATCTTAACAATCTCTCTGATATAGTCAGGGAACTATCTCGTGAATATGCCTCAGAAGTCAGTGGTTCTAAGTTCTTTCGAGAATGTATAACAAAGGAAATATTTAACATGGCAGAATCTGTGAGCAAGATGCACGCTGAGACTATTGTTTTCAGAAAAACCATTTCCAAAGGTTACGGTACAATTGTGCTCGGTAACACTGATATTCTTCAACGACTCACTGATCATGATGCACTTATTCGTTCCTTCTCCACCACCATGGAATCTATGGACGCCAAGATTGAGTCCCAATCTCAATCTCTCACTGCTCTTAATGAACGAGTTTCTACTCAGGTTCCATATCTGGAAATGTTGACGAATGGAATTCAAAACTTGTCTGGACGCATTGATGATTTAATTGCTCGGGTCATTGCCAATGATGCCAAAAAAGGGGAAGCAGAACAAGAAGGAAGAGAACAAGAAGAAAGGAGAACCAGAGACAACGCAGAATCATCAGCCAGACGAGGAGACCAGGATATCCAGAATGAAGAAATCACATACAGGGATATTGGAACTGATGATTAAAATTCCTGCTACTTTAAATTTGTGCTCCTTAATTATCTTAATCTAATCGTAATCTGCTTTATATTGCTTTTCTGATATTGTCTAGGTTTTGGCATCACCACAAAGGGGGAAATTGATATACCTAAATTAATTGTGGTGATGAAAATCAAACCAGCAGATCCTTTGTTAAAAACAGTAGACATATGAAAAGTAGAACTTAGCGTATTGATAAACCAGAAGCAGTACTCAGTTTTAACTGAATAGAAAATCAAAAGAAGCACTAAGTTTGTTGTGGGGACCCGGGCGCTAATCATCTTCTTAATCATCTTTGGGATTTAATTATCAATTAATATAAACAGGGTCTAAAAATTTTTCTTTCAAAATACAAGTGCGGAACGTAATGGAATAGAACTAATATATATCTCAGTATACAAGTACAATAATATAAAATAATCATTCAAAGTAGTCTAAGGTTCAACTACTAATTTCAAGTATTAACCAAGTCTACAATAAGTCCGGAATCTCCACTCTAAATTCGTCTTCTCTCATCATCTTCTTGACCCCGATCTTGTCCCACCTGTTGTCATGCACACATACAAACAAGACAACAGTCGGATAACTCCGGTGAGAATAAATCCCAGTATAAATAATGTATACATGCAGTTAACTGAATTAACATAAAAGCATGAATTATATCTTATCACATGTAGCATAATCGAACAACATGTATCAATACCAATCTGTAAATAACATCTGAATCGTAATTTACGAAACATAAATCAATACAAATCTGTAAATCAAGTTCTAGTCTCGATATCTAAGACTCGACTCATCTCTCATTCTAATCTAGGGATCCCGGTGAATAAGAACGTAACAAGTCTCCCACCTACTACTACCAGTCGCAGTGGCGGTACGTTCTTATTTCTAGACTTTGGTCTAGCTGTATCGAATAATCTACAATAAGAACAATGTCTGTATCTTAAGCATATCGATACACCAAACGTCCAGTGCCTTGGCGTATCTACCAAGACTAAGCCTAGTCTGACAATGTGCAATGGGTCAGTGACTATACTGTCAAAATCTAACCCCTCTGTCAGTGACTCTCACTCAAGAGCTCTCTGCTTTCTACTTCTAATTCAATAGAATAAACATAATCATTAAGACACAAAGGTATAAAAACAATACCATACAAGTATGTGGTTTAGGGAAACTCGAGTTAATTCTAACTCAAATCGATCTCCCAATTAACATCAATTTATACATTTCTCTTCTCGGTCTGATAAAGACGAAGTCTCGTATTCCAATCTATCGATACCCAGTCTGGCAATGACAATCGCATAAATACAATATCAGTATATAAATCAATTCAAGACTTGTTCTGATCAATACTCAAATAATTACATACTCTGATCCATATCTGAACAAGGCATAATCTAATTCATATCAATGATATCACGATGCAATCGAAATCATTACTGAATCTGACCAATCTAAATCAACGGATGTTTCGACGGCATAACGATACAGTCTCGATAACCCCGTCAATCTCAACATCACAGAGATACTACCAGAATTCATAATCAGTACCTATACAATTCCTAATCTCAATATCGGTACACTTAAGATCAGTAATAACTCAACTCTGATATCAAATCTCAATCAATTCAACTCTGAAAATCATAACAATTGTATAACCAGTCTATTCTTTAATCTAACTTCAATTTTACAGTGCCTACTGTAGCAGAAACATCATATCTGATTCATATTCAATTATGACAATATCATACTTTCAAATCATGTCTAAACGCAACAAAACTTATGTCCAGTTGTAGCCTGCGTTGATAGGAACACAATACTGAAGTCGGATTGAAAATCAGACGGGCGGATCTTTCGCAAATCACAAATCTATAGGGTAAAAGGCGTAAGTATTATTTCATAATCCTCCTCAACCCTTTTCTCAAATCCTGAAGAGGAATGACGTGCACTTCCTATATATATATATCACTTTGCATGAAATTGAAACGTGGTTGATTTTCCACAAAACTTCAGCGGCGCTCGAGCGGTTAAAATGTACCGCTCGGGCGCGGAACACTCTGCCCGAATACTTAGCTATTGTCCATTGGCGCTCGGGCGGTAACTCTTTACCGCTCGGGTGCAACAGGTTCTGTCCAAACTCTACTCTTGTGTGACACTGGCGCTCGGGCGGTTATTTGCTACCGCTCGGGCGCCAGAGATTCTGTCCAAAATCTTGGCTCACAATGCAACGACGCTCGGCTTCTCCATTCAAGTTCGTATAACCTCAATCATGTCAATTAATCAACGTCTGATTACAGTAATTACATCTCGGGCCTTACATTTCTCCCCCTCTTAGATCTGAGTTCGTTCTCGAACTCACAAGTAGTCAATTAAGATATCAGAATAAAAAGTATTACAGAGGTAAATCAGAAACTCATCTCAATGAAACCATTTTGAAATCTTAATCTCATATCAGATTCTATCTTTCAAATAATCTCTTTGCTATTCTGAAAATCTTACTGTGTTTTCAATCAACAAAATAATCTTTGTTCTGAAATATTTTTCTTTTACGGATCTCCGATTCCAATCTGGAATAAGAATTCAAAAGTATAATATCATAATACCCCTCAAAATAGTTCTGACAAAATCAATCTCACAATATTGGCTATACAACATCTGTATATATCAATCAACAACTCATAACAAATCAACATCATCAGCTGTTATCAATTCTGTTTATCCTAGTCAAGGATATACTCAATCTTTAGCTTCAAATACTAATAGTCATCGTCCGACTCTGGCATATTCAGTTTGTTCATTCGAAGCTGGTTTTCATTCTTTTCTGACTCAGCTTCATTTTCTTTATCAGCTTTCTGCTTTTATCAAATTCAATCTCAGATATCACCGTAATATCATTCCCATTCAAAGGAAATCCGCAGTACTCACTGTACATTGTCTCATTCGTAGCTATCTTAATATTCATTTGCTAGCTATCATTATACAATAATTCATATAGTGCCCATATGTCATATCAACTAGTGCTAGCATCCAGCACTACAGCTCCATAATTATCTTCCAATATCTGGATAGTACACTCTGGCTATCTGTCATTCGGTGAATAATATATGAAAGAGCTCATAGTATATTCTGCCATAAGTACAAATTCAATCAAATTCACAATCTAATATAGTCTACTGCTACATTCTGGTCAATCTAACCATTTCTTGGACATCGATCTTTGTCCTCTGGTCATGTTATACGTTATATGGTACAAACTAACATCTGTATATTGAATAATCTATCAATAACAATCATATCATATCAAAATCTTGAAGAGTGAAAATAATTTCATTACGAAATCCATAGAAATGTACTCCCATTTCTATTCAGACATAAACAATTCTGTAATGTATCTTCTGATTTCTATCTCTCTAGCTTCATCGGTTGATAATTCAGACATATCAGTACAATTCTGTCACAACTGATTTATTCTGTGTATATCAAAGCTGTCTGTCCGAATATTATGCATTCTCCGTCACCAAAATGAAAACTGAGTCCACTACTGTGTGTTTTTGACACTATCTGTCAATTTCAGATTCGAATTATTTGGTACAAACAAATCAGTTAATAATATAATTTAAAGAAAATACCTACCTGGTATTCGGTTCTGACTATCGATATCAATTCTGTTGTACAATTCTGAAACATTAGACATCACCAGATAATCATTCTCATACAGTAAAACTCAAATATCTGTCACTCTGATCACGTTCTGAACTGCGGTAATTCTCGAATTCAGCTCTGATTCGGTTTGAAATATATATAATCTCAACGGTTCATAATAATATGCTCTTAATTCAATTCTGAAGTCTCTCTTTCAATTCGAGGCAAATCCGGAATCTCATCTGGACAATCATCAGACAACTCGTACATCATTGGCAAATCTGCCAATGTTAGGCTCGATTTCAGTACGTCTACTGAATACATAAGGATACCATCTGCTCCTTTCTGTATCAATCGAGTCATAGACAATACAGATATCAAAGAAATTCTAAATCTAGAATCCTTACCGTGAAATCTTTACTCAACAACAATATCTGGTCTGAATTTTATACTCTCCTGAAAGGAATCTATAATAGTTCTGTACTTGTTCAGCATATTAATATCAATAATGCGGTCAAATCAGAAAACACAAGTACATCATAATCTAACTCAATCTTATTCTCATCTTACTGTAGTATATGCTATTTCACAGAAATCTCCAATATCAATCTTTCTTTCCCAAAAATAAGGGAATCAATACTACAGTAAATACAGACCCAACAGGTACAGCATATATCAATGCAACTCAGTCAAAGATAATCATAGAAAATGCATTGGTATATATCAATACATAAGCCACATAATCGTAAAAGATCAGTACCTGTTACTATATTATCAAGTGTGCCCTGGGTCTGTTCCTCGATCACCACACCCAGATGATCCAGCTCCCTGAAATCTGCGGGAAACTCTCTGTGGACAGACTCTTGCAAAATGTCCAGACTGTCGACAGATATGGCAACTACCAGTCACTCCCTGGCATTGCTCCGTGGGATGTCTTCCTCCGCACATTCTGCAGTAAACTCCAGTATAACTCGAGCTCGAACAACTGGAACTAGAGGAACCACTCCCTAACTTCTTGAATGGCTTCTTTCGAGCTTTCAGCAAATCTTGCTTTCCACTCGTGCTGCCGCGAACAAATCGGAGAGGGGATTGTTGTATCTGGGGTTGCATCGCACACACCCTTTTTAGTTGTCTAATCAGACTCGCCTCCGCTCTCTTCGCTCTACTCAAGGCATCAACAAAATGGTAAGGTCGCTGCATATTCATCAATGCAACTATCTCCGAGTTCAATCCTCTGATGAACTGATCCGCTACAGCTTCATCATTCCCAATTACATGAGGAGCAAAACGCAGTAGAGTAGAGAATTTAGCAACATATCCTTCAATATTCAGTTGACCTTGTCTCAAATTCTCAAACTCTGCTTTCTTGTCCTCCCGGTACGAAACTGAGAAAAATCTTCGATAAAATTCAGTTCTGAATATTTTCCACGAAATCACTGTACTTCTCTGTTCTAGCATTCTTTTACTTGTAATCCACCAACTCCTGGCAGTCTCTCGTAACTGGTGGAATATCAGTTTAATTCTCTGCTCATCTGAATAATCAAGTAAATCAAACAGTATTTCTATGTCATCAAACCAGTTCTCACAATCTTCAGACGTATCGATACCACTCAGAATCGGCGGCTGAAATAACTGAAACTCTTCCAACTGTATTTCCATCTGAGTTTCTGATACATCTATTTGTTCAGTCGAAGTACTACCCCTTTCTGGAATTCTCCGTGGAGGTATATTTGCTTATCAAAACATTAGTACTCAAATACTACAAATCTGTTCTAATCTTTCTCTGATCATCTTACTGCTGATCAAGAATCAAATCTGATTCATACTCAATAAATCATATTACCAATTCAAATCAGATAATTAGATAACATGTATTTTAAAGCAGTAAAGCATAATGTCATGCTAGCATACACAATGTAAGTCAACATTAAAATAAATCTCATGCTAGCAATCACATGCAAGGGAAAAAAACTCAATCTACCCCGCTCATTCTCTTCTATCTCAGTCTAAAGGATCTATCGCTCTGATACCACCTGTTGTGGGGACCCGGACGCTAATCATCTTCTTAATCATCTTTGGGATTTAATTATCAATTAATATAAACAGGATCTAAAAATTTTTCTTTCAAAATACAAGTGCGGAACGTAATGAATGGAACTAATATATATCTCAGTATACAAGTACAATAATATCAATAATCATTCAAACTAGTCTAAGGTTCAACTACTAATTTCAAGTATTAACCAAGTCTACAATAAGTCCGGAATCTCCACTCTAAATTCGTCTTCTCTCATCATCTTCTTGACCCCGATCTTGTCCCACCTGTTGTCATGTACACATACAAACAAGACAACAGCCGGATAACTCCGGTGAGAATAAATCCCAGTATAAATAATGTATACATGAAGTTAACTGAATTAACATAAAAGCATGAATTATATCTTATCACATGTAGCATAATAGAACAACATGTATCAATACCAATCTGTAAATAACATCTGAATCGTAATTTACGAAACATAAATCAATACAAATCTGTAAATCAAGTTCTAGTCTCGATATCTAAGACTCGACTCATCTCTCATTCTAATCTAGGGATCTCGGTGAATAAGAACGTAACAAGTCTCCCACCTACTACTACCAGTCGCAGTGGCGGTACGTTCTTATTTCTGGACTTTGGTCTAGCTGTATCGAATAATCTACAATAAGAACAATGTCTGTATCTTAAGCATATCGATACACCAAACGTCCAGTGCCTTGGCGTATCTACCAAGACTAAGCCTAGTCTTACAATGTGCAATGGGTCAGTGACTATATTGTCAAAATCTAACCCCTCTGTCAGTGACTCTCACTCAAGAGCTCTCTGCTTTCTACTTCTAATTCAATAGAATAAACATAATCATTAAGACACAAAGGTATAAAAACAATACCATACAAGTATGTGGTTTAGGGAAACTCGAGTTAATTCTAACTCAAGTCGATCTCCCAATTAAAATCAATTTATACCTTTCTCTTCTCGGTCTGATAAAGACGAAGTCTCGTATTCCAATCTATCGATACCCAGTCTGGCAATGACAATCGCATAAATATAATATCATTATATAAATCAATTCAAGACTTGTTCTGATCAATACTCAAATCAATACATACTCTGATCCATATCTGAAAAAGGCATAATCTAATTCATATCAACGATATTACGATGCAATCGAAATCATTACTGAATCTGACCAATCTAAATCAACGGATGTTTTGACGGCATAACGATACAGTCTCGATAACCCCGTCAATCTCAACCTCACAGAGATACTACCAGAATTCATAATCAGTACCTATACAATTCCTAATCTCAATATCGGTACACTTAAGATCAGTAATAACTCAACTCTGATATCAAATCTCAATCAATTCAACTCTGAAAATCATAACAATTGTATAACCAGTCTATTCTTTAATCTAACTTCAATTTTACAGTGCCTACTGTAGCAGAAACATCATATCTGATTCATATTAGATTCTGACAATATCATACTTTCAAATCATGTCTAAACGCAACAAAACTTATGTCCAGTTGTAGCCTGCGTTGATAGGAACACAATACTGAAGTCGGATTGAAAATCAGACGGGCGGATCTTTCGCAAATCACAAATCTATAGGGTAAAAGGCGTAAGTATTATTTCATAATCCTCCTCAACCCTTTTCTCAAATCCTGAAGAGGAATGACGTGCACTTCCTATATATATATATATCACTTTGCATGAAATTGAAACGTGGTTGATTTTCCACAAAACTTCAGCGGCGCTCGAGCGGTTAAAATGTACCACTCGGGCGCGGAACACTCTGCCCGAATACTTAGCTATTGTCCATTGGCGCTCGGGCGGTAACTCTTTACCGCTCGGGTGCAACAGGTTCTGTCCAAAATCTACTCTTGTGTGACACTGGCGCTCGGGCGGTTATTTGCTACCGCTCGGGCGCCAGAGATTCTGTCCAAAATCTTGGCTCACAATGCAACGACGCCCGGCTTCTCCATTCAAGTTCGTATAACCTCAATCATGTCAATTAATCAACGTCTGATTACAGTAATTACATCTTGGGCCTTACATTTATCAAACGGATATAGAATCAGAAGCAGAAGATAGGACTTAATAGGACTTAACGTCTTGACGAAATCAGCCTTAAATGTTACCGTTACTTTACCTAGTACAAGTATTAATTACAGCATTAATTACTGTACGAACTCATTTAATACGCTTTACCGATTTTAGTATTAAACAGGACTGATTGTTCTGAAGCTTTTCTGCAAGAACCCATTTCGGTAATAAAGCTGATTATATCAGAAGATAGTAGACAATCTCTGATTATAGACGTTGGACTCAAGTTACTTATATATATGGAATAAACCCATAAAGAAGACACAGAGAACTGAATTATTTTCAATCCTATCTATCCAACGTTTTCGAGCAAATGGCGAATCGTAAAATATCTTCTAGCTCAACTATTAGAAAAGAAGCACACGCTTCATAGTATATATCAAATCTGATTGAGATTATCTTGTGCTACTGTTTTTTACACTCTTTATGATCACTCAAATATTTATATCTTGTTGAGAAGAGATTGTAATCTGGAAAAGAGTCTTTTCCAGAACATCACTGTATTGTATTTCAATTGTGTTGAGAAGCTAAGAGTTTTAGTAGGCAAAAGGTAAGCCCTGCTGAAGTGGGTGTGTATAAGTGTTGGTTCTAATTGTCCAGGAGGGTGCCTAGGTGGGTTGGCTAGGGTTTGGCTCAAGGTGGCTCGGGCGTGGCTCGAGTAAATTAGGAGTTGGCTCGAGTGGTTTGATTAGGTGTCAAAAAGAAGGAAAAATTGAGCCATGGGTCCACAGGTGTGGCTCATGATTTGGAAGGGTAGAATAAATCATAAAAAGGTTCTGTTTAAAGTTTGGGATCAAAATAACGAGTTTTGGATTTATTCGGGATTTAATCGACGCACAAACAATAATTACGGAATTAATTTAAACCCCTAGTTTAAGCTTTATAAAATTATGAAAAATTAGGTTTAAGCTTAAATAATTATTAAAAGTCTAAGTTTTTAATTTGAAAATTTTATATTAAGGTTTGGCTTAATTTGTGATTAAAACGCATTAATACGCCACATTTAAAGATTAATTTAAAAGTCCTTATTTTAGGCGAAATAAAATTATGAGAAAATTCATGTAAGCTTAAATAATTATTTGGGACATGTTAGAGTCAATGGAATTAAGAAAATGTCAAGAACGGGAAATTTTACGTCTAGGGGTAAAACAGTCATTTTTCACCGAGAAATTAGTAAACGTCATGGCAGTGTCCTAAATGCTGATTTATGTGCTAATATGACTATTTTTAATGGATGTGGATGTTTATGGAATTTTTTATGTTAAAAAGATTATTTTAAATGTTTATGGATTTTTATGTTAAAATGTTTAGTTTAAATGTTTATTTTAAACATTTATGATGTTAAAATATTTATTCTAAATGTTTAAGGATTTTTATATGTTAAATTATGATTTTTAAATGTTCATAGATTTTTATGGGATAATTACGAACATTTAAAAGATATGTCGCATGCTTGGTTTTAAAAGAAAAACGTTATATGTATGTTTAAATTTTATAAAGTGATGAGAATATGAAACGTTGAAGGAATTGAATTAATTGTGACTAATACGATGATAAGTTGGAGATATCGTGAGGGTTATGATCCCAGTGGGAGCCCGACGATCGTGTTTTCTTGGATACGGATACGTAGATGTATACGATGATATGTTAATACGTAAGACCAAGGCCCAGTTGACCGGTGAGAGTGTTGTTGGTGTCCCCGCCGTCCAGTACTGTGGTTACATGTAGATGGATCCATCGCCCAACACGTAGACGTAGACGTAGATGAACACGAAAGTCACAATTAACGATCTGAATTCAACGAAAGGAAAAAGGAACACGTATATTTTGATGATAATATGAATATGAATATGTTGAGGATGATATGATTAAGTTTATGAAAATGTTTATGTTTAAAGTTCATGCATCATTATGAAAATGTTTTTATTTATAGTTTATGCATCACGAAAATGTTTACGAAAATGTTAGTTTAAAATTTATGCATTTGCATGAAAACGATATTTTAAGTACAAGTATTTTTCACTGTTATATGTTAATTGTACTACGTATTACTTGTTATCAAGGATAGGACGTGTTGAGTCTTTAGACTCACTAGGTGTGTATGATGCAGGTGAAATAAATAACTATGATATTGGAGGTCTTGACGAGTGACTTACTAGACTGTCGGTGCACATAACCCGAGGACCAGCGCTTCTATTTCCGCATTTAAGTTTACGATTTTAAGTTAAAAATTTTTACGACATTTTATTTTATGCTTTTTGAGAGATTTTGAGAGGTTTAGTATGGGCTACACTTTTCAACATTTATTGCTTTTTAGGTTTGGTAAAACATGCGATGATTTCATTTTTATGACTATTTCACTTGATTCTTAAAATGCTAGTTGGCTGATATTTTATTTTAAAGGGTAAAATATTTTATAAAAATATTTTTACGAGGTTTATGAGTATGGCCGAAAATTGAGTGTTTAAAAAAAATTTAGTACTTTTTAAGGAAACAAATAAGCAGACGTTTCAGTTGGTATCAGAGCAAAGGTCCTGTAAAGGGTTGTGCCACCATCAGCGCCGGGAAGTTCAGTCTTCAAGCCTCAATTTGTAAGTTTTACATGGTTTATATGATTTAATATGATGTTACCTGCTTGATAACATGAATAATATATTTGCATTACATGTTTACTAGCTTTTGAATATTTATTTCTTTATATGCTTAAATTGCTAAATGAGCTAGGATATGACTCATGATTAGAAGACTTAGATTTAAATGCATGTTGGTTACGTTAGAATTTGAAAAACATTCAGATAAAAATCCTCCTAGACGTGCACTCGTTATCGAGAATCAGGAAGAGAACAGTGTTAATCGTCGAGGGAATAGTCAAAGAAATGCACCACCACCACCACCCCCTCCTCCAGGGGATCCTGCTACTCGTGCATTAGAGGGCATGGCTCGTCTCTTCGAGCAACAGTTACAGCAGCAGAAGATGCAGCAGCAACAGCTACAGCTGCAGTTACAGCAGATGCAGCAGCAACAGCTACAGCAGCCACCTAGGCCACATCATGATATTTATGATTAGTTCCAAAGGCTAGGGCCGAAGGAATTTTCTGGTACCACCGATCCCTTTGCTGCTGAGAGTTGGATTCGTTCACTTGAGGTACACTTTCGTTATCTGAACATGGGAGATGCCGACCGTGTGAGGTGTACCACTTATCTGTTTAGGGATGATGCTTCTTTATGGTGGGAAGGAGCCGAGCATGGTGTTAATCTTGCTACACTTACATGGGCTCGATTCAAGGAGATGTTGTATGAGAAATACTTTATTGCTGATGTTAGAGGGCGACTGAAAAGGGAGTTTATGAGCCTCCGTAAGGGAGACTCGACTGTTGCTGAGTTTGTGAAGAAGTTCGATAGGGGTTGTCACTTTGTACCCCTTATTGCCAGGGATGCGGAAGAAAAACTTAGACACTTCAAGGATGGCCTACGACCTACCATTCGGGATAAGGTTATGATGATGCGTCCTGTGGATTATGCTACAGCAGTTACCTATGCATATCACGCTGAGCAATCCTTGAAGGAAATTGACTTTGAGTTACAGCGTAAGAGGCAACAAAATCAGAATAATAATCAGTCAAACAAGAAGCCATATACGGGTACTCCTAGACATCAAGGGCCTCAAGGGCAAGTCAAGGAGCAAGCACCACCTAAGTCACAACAACCTGGAGCACCAAAGCCTACTGATAGGCAACCATGTAAAGATTGCAATCGCTTTCATTTTGGCCAGTGCATGTGGGGATCTTTTAGATGCTTCGTATGCAAGGAGGAAGGGCATAAGGCTACTGATTGTCCGAAGAAGAAGGCACCTACTGTGGGAAGAGCATATGTTATGAATATTGAAGAAGCCAAGGAGGAGGCAGACACTACACTCATTATGGGTAACCTAGTCATTTAACATTTTTATATTGTTTATGATTGCATGAACGGTTAAGGTAGCTATTAGAATCGAATTGGGATCAAGGAGACATAAGGACATCATAGAAGTTAAGTTTCATCAGAGTAGCGCATCAGAAGCATGAATTTTTGGGTTATTAAGGTAAACGAATTTCGAGGACGAAATTTTATTTAAGGGGGGGAGGAATTGTAAGGTTCAAAATTAAGACGACGTAATCCAACTGCATGCAAATCTAGAAAAAATGATAAATGGCTAATTAATTGATTTTAATTGCTTAATTGATTATGTGACATGCATGATTATATGTTAAATAAGATTTATTTGTCATGGTTGCATTAAAAATGTATTTTAAGGAATATTCCAGTGACGATCGAGGAACGGAGACCGATGGCTGAAAAATAGAAAATATTTTTATGGAATAATTGTTTTTAATTATTTAAAATATGGGAGATGCTTTTTCTTATTTTTTTTAAATAAGGAGTTTTGAGATGGATTTATACGCCGGGACGTAATTTTATCGGTGTTGGTTTTTCAACTAAAATACGAGCTTTTTGGTAACCCGGCTAATAAATTCACAAGTTTAATTAAACCAAAACCTTGTTGATATTTTATTAAACTCTAATTAAAAACTAATGGGCTTAATTTAAAGGCTTGATAGGCCTAAAAGCCTTGATGTTAATTAATTAATATTTAATGTGTTAATTAAACCTAAAACCTACACTTTTCACCTCTAATACACGGCCACACACTTTGAAAATTCAGAAATTCTCTCCCAAAAGCACACACACACACGACACCACATAGTGAAGGATTTTCGAAGGTTCAAGTAGTAAGCTAGCCTAAGTAGGTGCTTGAGGAGCTGGTTCAAGGGGTGGCTCGGTCGTTGGGGCCCTAACAGCAAAAACGTGGAGTCCTATCTAAGTGGGAGTCTCGGCCAAGGCTTGCATCTGCTGGTGTGGCTTTGGTTCGAGCTTATGGTCGGTTCCTAGGGGTGCTAAGGGTCCAGTAGGGTCCTTAGGGGGTCTGGGTAGAGGTTGGCTCAAGAGGGTTCGAGCTGGGCTCATGGGGAAAACGAAAATGGCTCAAGGGTAGTCTAGGTGCATGGGTTTTGGGGCTGTTTCTGCAGCTTGGTTGTAACTTCGGCTTTGGAGCTTAGGGTCAGGTCCAATGGGTTCTAATGGTCTAGGAGGGTGCCTAGGTGGGTTGGCTAGGGTTTGGCTCAAGGTGGCTCGGGCGTGGCTCGAGTAAATTAGGAGTTGGCTCGGGTGGTTTGATTAGGTATCAAAAAGAAGGAAAAATTGAGCCATGGGTCCACGGGTGTGGCTCATGACTTGGAAGGGTAGAATAAATCATAAAAAGGTTCTGTTTAAAGTTTGGGATCAAAATAACAAGTTTTGGATTTATTCGGGATTTAATCGACGCACAAACAATAATTAAGGAATTAATTTAAACGCCTAGTTTTAAGCTTTATAAAATTATGGAAAATTAGGCTTAAGCTTAAATAATTATTAAAAGTCTAAGTTTTTAATTTGAAAATTTTATATTAAGGTTTGGCTTAATTCGGGATTAAAACGCATTAATACGCCACATTTAAAGATTAATTTAAAAGTCCTTGTTTTAAGCTAAATAAAATTATAAGAAAATTCATGTAAGCTTAAATAATTATTTGGGACATGTTAGAGTCAATGGAATTAAGAAAATGTCAAGAACGGGAAGTTTTACGTGTAGGGATAAAACAGTCATTTTACACCGAGAAATTAGTAAACGTCATGACAGTGTCCTAAATGCTGATTTAGGTGCTAATATGACTATTTTTAATGGTTGTGGATGTTTATGGAATTTTATATGTTAAAAAGATTATTTTAAATGTTTATGGATTTTTATGTTAAAATGTTTAGTTTAAATGTTTATTTTAAACATTTATGATGTTAAAATATTTATTCTAAATGTTTAAGGATTTTTATATGTTAAATTATGATTTTTAAATGTTCATAGATTTTTATGGGATAATTACGAACATTTAAAAGATATGTCGCATGCTTGGTTTTAAAATAAAAACGTTATATGTATGTTAAAATTTTATAAATTGATGAGAATATGAAACGTTGAAGGAAGTGAATTAATTGTGACTAATACGATGATATGTTGAAGATATCGTGAGGGTTATAGTCCCAGTGGGAGCCCGAAGATCGTGTTTCCTTGGATACGGATACGTAGATGTATACGATGATATGTTAATACGTAAGGCCAAGGCCCAGTTGACCGGTGAGAGTGTTGTTGGTGTCCCCGCCGCCCAGTACTGTGGTTACATGTAGATGGATCCATCGCCCAACACGTAGACGTAGACGTAGATGAACACGAAAGTCACAATTAACGATCTGAATTCAACGAAAAGAAAAAGGAACACGTATATGTTGATGATAATATGAATATGAATATATTGAGGATGATATAATTAAGTTTATGAAAATGTTTATGTTTAAAGTTCATGCATCATTATGAAAATGTTTTTATTTATAGTTTATGCATCACGAAAATGTTTACGAAAATGTTAGTTTAAAGTTTATGCATTTGCATGAAAACGATATTTTAAGTACAAGTATTTTTCACTGTTATATGTTAATTGTACTACGTATTACTTGTTATCAAGGATAGGACGTGTTGAGTCTTTAGACTCACTAGGTGTGTATGATGCAGGTGATATAAATAACTATGATATTGGAGGTCTTGACGAGTGACTTGCTGGACTGTCGGTGCACATAACCCGAGGACCAGCGCTTCTATTTTCGCATTTAAGTTTACGATTTTAAGTTAAAGATTTTTACGACATTTTATTTTATGCTTTTTGAGAGATTTTGAGAGGTTTAGTATGGGCTACACTTTTCAACATTTATTACTTTTTAGGTTTGGTAAAACATGCGATGATTTCATTTTTATGACTATTTCACTTGATTCTTAAAATGCTAGTTGGGTGATGTTTTATTTTAAAAGGTAAAATATTTTTACGAGGTTTATGAGTATGGCCGAAAATTGAGTGTTTAAAAAAAAATTTAGTACTTTTTAAGGAAACGAATAAGCAGACGTTTCACTCTAACACACTCTAGATCATGCCTAGATGCAACCTTGAGTGCCTGGAACCGAAGCAACATCCTGAAATCACAAGAACACACCACCCGTGAGTTTAAAAGCAAACGGCCGAGGAGGGGCCTGCACCGACTTTCGCAAGTTGTTGTCAAATTGTGTTATGTTCCTTGAATCATGCACATATCTGGAATTGATATGCTAGATTAGTGGGTTGAGGGAAATTAGGTGAATAATGATGCTTGAATTACCACTAATTTGTGAGTTAAAGGTGAGAGAAATTATTACACCATGAAGGCCATTGAGGGGTAACTTGAATGGAGAGTTGCCAAACATATTTGTATTGATTTATGGGTTGACCGAATTTGCTAAAAATGTTGCATGGTATAATATTGATTAGATCTTGTATTTTTAATTCTTAAGGTTTTAAACACACATTGTATATTTTAGTGAATTAACAAATTAAATTAGGATAAAAATCTTGCATGACATGGCTTGGTTTTAAAATTAATTATTAAAATGTTAGGTTTTAATTTCTTGAATGTATTAGGCCTAGATTAATTTATGCTAATTGGTTACACATTTTAATTTATGCTTTAATTAAATATTGGACATAAAAGAACTTATTTAATAACTTAAATCCAATTAATTTAAATAAATCTTAAAAACATTCTTTATCATTAAAATAAATTATTCCTTGGCTTAAATTAAATTTAGGAGTATTTTCTTATTATTAATCTTATCTCAATTCTCCAAACTCTAGTCCGACCTTGCGTATTTATCCGAAAAGATAAAACTAAATCTCTGCGATTAAAATAAATAATCATGACTTAACAAATTTTAAAATGAATTAAACACTTCATATATATATATAAAAAACTCATTTTTAATTTAAATAATAGCAATTATGCATGGTTTATACGAAATCTTATTTTTTTCGGGTTCTACAACTCTCTCCCCCTTAAAAGAAATTTCGTCCTCGAAATTAAAACTTACCGAATAACTCGGGATATCGACTCTTCATCTCTGGCTCAGATTCCCACGTAGCTTCCTCCTCCGAATGATTAAGCCATTTGACTTTCACTAGCTTAACCAGTTCGTTCCGAAGCTTTTTCTCCTGTCTGTCTAAGATTTGCACTGGTCTTTCTTCAACATAGAGACATGAAACACGTTGTGTACTCCTGCCAGATTCGGCGGAAGAGCAACACGATAAGCTAACGTCCCAACCCTGTCGAGGATCTCAAATGGTCCGATGAATCTCGGACTGAGCTTTCCTTTCTTACCGAATCGCATGACACCTGTCATAGGTGCTATTTTCACGAAAACATGGTCTCCAATGGCAAACTCTAGATTTCTCCTCCTCTGATCCGCATAACTCTTCTGTCGACTCTGAGCAGTCCTCATTATATCACGGATCTTGACTACTAGGTCGGCAGTCTGCTGAATAATCTCCGGACCCAATTCTGATCTCTCCCCTACTTCATCCCAATGAATAGGCGATCTACACTTACGACCGTACAGTGCTTCATATGGAGCCATACCTATAGACGACTGAAAATTGTTGTTATAGGTGAACTCCACCAATGGCAACTTCGACTCCTAACTCCCTGAGAAATCGATGACACATGCACGGAAAAGATCCTCCAAAATCTAGATAATTCTCTCTGACTGACCATCCGTCTGAGGGTGGAAAGCTGTACTAAACAACAACTTCGTACCCATAGCTGAATGCAGACTCTTCCAAAATGAGGAAGTGAATCTAGGATCTCGGTCAGACACTATAGAAACGGGAATACCATGAAGTCTGACTATCTCCCGGATGTACAACTCTGCATACCGAATCATGGTGAAAGTCGTCTTAATAGGCAAGAAGTGCGCTGATTTCGTAAGACGATCAACAATCACCCAGATAGCATTTGACCCTTTGACTGACTTCGGAAAACCGACCACAAAGTCCATGGTAACATTCTCCCACTTCCACTCGGGAATAGGAAGAGTCTTGAGCATACCTGCTGGTCTTTGATGTTCCGCTTTCACTAGCTGACACGTCAGACACTCGGATACAAAACGTCTGATATCCTTCTTCATTCTGGGCCACCAATACAATAACTGTAGATCTTTGTACATCTTAGTACTCCCAGGGTGAATAGAGTACGGTGACATTTGGGCCTCAAATAAAATATCTGCTCGAATAGAATCGCTGCTAGGAACCCACATTCTGTCTCGTTATCTCACAATACCGTTGCTAACTGTATACAAGATACTGCCCTTTGCCTCATCTCTCTACATCCACTTCGCCAAATGATCATCTGCTGGCTGTCCACTGCGAATACGGTCTAGAAGAGAAGAAAGAATCGTCAAAGTAGATAAACGGGGAACTCTACCTCAAGGATATGTCTCTAGATCAAACCTCTGCATCTCAAACTGAAGGGGTCTCGGAATCACCAAATGAGCCATCACTGCGATTTTCCTGCTCAACTCATCCGCAACTGCATTAGCTTTGCCAGGGTGGTAGTTAATGTCACAGTCATAGTCCTTCACTAGTTCCAACCAACGCCTCTAACGCATATTCAATTCTTTCTGTGAAAAGAAGTACTTGAGGCTCTTATGGTCGGTAAAGATCTGGCACTTCTCTCCGTACAAATAATGCCTCCAAATCTTCAAGGCAAAAACTACGGCTGCCAACTCTAGATCGTGGGTAGGGTAATTCTTCTCATGGATCGTCAACTGACGAGAAGCATATGCTATCATCTTCAACAAGCGGTCAGACTAGAACAGATCTCCGCTGGAAGTCAATCAAAACTCTATTCCTTAATAGCCAGTCCATACCCAGAATGATATCAAATTCTGGCATTGGCAATACGATAAGATCCGCATAAACAAGATTACCATGAAGCTCGAGGTCTATGTCTCGGACCACATTAGTAGCTGTCAGTTCCTTTCCAGAAGGCAGTACTACCGAATACGCTATATCTAGCCCAATGTCTTGACCTTGAGTAAATTTACAAAGGTCTCCGAAATGAACAAAGGAGTAGCTCCTGAATCTATCAAGGCATTTGTAGTTGAACCAGCTATAAAAATTCTCCCTGAAAGGTTGAAACATCATGCTGAACCAAATAGTTACAAGAATTAAACTTATAGACATGCGAAGGTCAAAGTTCTTCTAACCTAAATTCCCGAAAATAACACTGACTAGAACATGCAATTCTATCCCAAATTCTAAGTTCAAAATTTTAACCCGAACTCTCAAAACATTAAATCTCAAATACAAACTTAAAGCTTTAAGATACCTGTCAAGAGCATCGTCTCCGGGTTTGTCTCCGCTCCGTGGAGAGCAAAAACTCTGCCTTGGGTAGGCCGATTCTTCTGAGGGCAATCCTTCAGTAAGTTGTCAGGACTACCACACTTGTAGCACTTCCCCGAACCATACCTACAAACTCCAGTATGGCGGCGTGTGCACTTGGCACAGACTGGATACTCCGAGGACCTTGGGACTACACGTCCTTGCTGCTGTTGTCCTCTACTCTTGGATGGGCTGTGGAAAGGCTTCTGTAGAACCCATAAATCGGACTACGTATAAGCCATGCATAATTCTTAGTATTTAAATTAAAATAATGTTATTGCATGAGTATCTAAATTCTTTTCTTTAAATTTAATTTTTTTTTATGCAGTAGTTTAACTAATATCCTTTCAGTTAATTAAGTGAGTCCGGACTGGAGTTGGAGTTTGAGATAAAAATTTAATATTAAGTAATCATTCCTAGAATTTATTTAAGATAGATAATAAGTTAATTTAATGTAAAAGGATATTTAAAGAATTATTTAGGTAATTTAAATATTTAACCATGCATGCAAGATAATATTATTCCATAATTAATTTTCTAATTCACTAAAATATTTAATGGGCAGATAAAACACTAAGGATTTAAAATAAAATATTTAAGAAATATTTTCCCTCCCATTATCTTAATTTTCGGCCACTTCACTTGTAGGGATTTAATTAATTGTCAACTCTTCATCTTTAATTCTTTCCTTAACCATTTCCTTAGAGATAATTCCTTCACCATTTAATCTTCAACAAATAATAATTAAGCAATATTTTACCCCTTTTTGAGCATCAAATTTTCGGCCATTGCATTTAAAAGATTTAAATTATTTTGACAACTCATTCCTTGTTAACCTCCCTTAATCTTTTTCTAGGTAGATATTTTTCCCACTTTTAAATCACCAACAAATAATTTATTTAAGCAATTTCTCCCTTGCTCCTAGACTAAAATATCGACCAAGTGCATCTTAGAATTATCCCTCAAAATCTTTTGATATCATTCTTATTTCCTTATCTCACAAACTACAAGATAGAAAGATTATTTCCTTCCTTTATCTTGCAAACTTTCCCCTCATCCCTAGCCATTCTCTCCCTCTCCATTATTTCGAAATTTCAGAGCTCATATTAGAGAGAAAATCGTGAGGTAGCTAAGGAAAAACAAGAGAGAAAAGTAAGAAAGCGAAGAACTCCGTCTCCTTCGCGCCGCGTCGTTGTTTTCTTTCAAAACAAACCAAGGAGTGTCTTATTTTCCTTCACTCTTCAATCAAGCCATATTAGTATTTTTAAAACATCATACTCATGATTTTATTAAGCAAAAATCTAAATACATGAGAGATATTTTCGAAAATTATGTACAGAATTTTTTTGGTTCATGTGTGCCTTCCCGGGTTCTTTGTTTTTGGTGTTTCAGGTGGTTGGATCGTGTCCAGGCTCCCAAGGCGGCCCCTAGACATGTGCTAGGGTGTATTAGGATCATGTTGGTCCATTTGTTCAAGCCCTATGCATGCTGAAATTCAGAATTGACAGCAACTCATCCCTAGTGTCACTTTGTGTTCTATTTTTCTTGTTTGCTGTCAAGTGGGATGTTTCTGACCTTGGCTTCCCTAAGGGCTATAGCCATGGTTAGAACATCTTCTCATTATCACTAAGATGAGACCAAGTCGGCCTTTCAAGGCTCGGTCCATGGTTGCATCGGTTTTCAAATAAAACAAGCACAGCCCCTTCGATCTCCTTCATTGTTCTGCATGTGAGTTTCGAGTTTATGTTGTTGGTGTGGATCTTGGTTGGCTTTTTAGACCTTAGCCACGGTTCATATAATACCCCTTGATGTCTAGATCATGCCATGGCCAATCAAATGGCCACTAGAAAGGTCCATGATAGCAAACGAAGCAATTTCCTCCACGCGTGCAGGTTTGCCTCTCGGGTGGGAGTTTCGGGTGATCCATGGTGTTTCTTGGATTGTGTCTGGCCTAGGGCCCTTAGCCATGGTTCAAGCCACACCTTAAGATGTTGGGAAGAGGCTCTGGTTGGTGGTTCAAGCTCCAATGGCCATTAGCCTCGCAAACAACGCAAAGGAACGCAAGCGTTGCTGCTGTATTTTTGTGACAGCAAGTTGTGCTTCGGTTCAGAGGCTCGGTTGAGTTCTTGGTTGGCATTTAGACTATAGCCTCTGACTGGACAGTGCCTCATTGAGTTAGGAAGGCCATGTTTTTGGCCGTTTGTGATTCGGTTAAGTTTATAGGTCGTACGAGAATTTACGGTGCAATGTGCCAAAGTGACTCGAGAGAGAGCGTTTCATGTTTTGGCCTCCATTCACCAACATTTTGAGTACTGAAATTTTAGGGGCATTATTTCATCATTTTAGGTGTATTTTAATCATGACTATATGATGGTTCGGGTTGGCACAGAGTCATGATTAAATAATAAGTTGTTGGGCGTAATTGTCTCGTTTTTGTGTTCAATTACAAAGTTTTGGTCAAGTTAAATAATTTGCATATTTTCATGTTAAAATTAGGTCGCAGCGAGCCTGGGAACGATCCAACCTATTTGGTAAAATTAATACAGGATATTTAATTATGTTATTTAATTATATTACGTACATAAAAATACAAAAGTTTATTTTTGAGATATATGCGATATTGCTTGTGGCCACTTCATTATCATGGGATTATTACTTCACCCGGTGGTCACTGACCGGTTCATGTTCATTTATTGGTACGGATATCCAGTCCAAGGGCTGTGATGATCTCTACCGCCCAGTATACCGTGTTTTAGTCTGATCAGGCGATCCAAATCGGTTCAGTTCAGGGGCCACTAGCGTTGAACATAATCTCAGCAGAAAAATTCATGACATGTTATTTTATGACATGGCTCGATTGAGCAAACATTTCACTTATGATTTTCAGTTCAGTTATGCACGTATTATAATTACTCATGGCATGGTATTTTTACGTTACGCCAGACTCATGATATTTTTGCCATGCATGCAATTTTATTATTATTACTTGTTATTTATGATATATGCATGCTGAGTCTTTAGACTCACTAGACTTGATTGTTGTAGGTACTGATGAGGTCGAAACTGAGGGCGGGGACCAGTGAGCCATCTTGGGTCGGCAGTAGTAGGAACCCGAGGACCTCATGCTTCAGTTCATTTACCATTTTTATGATCAAACATTTTTATCGCGATTGCTTATTTTAAATTGTTGTTTCAAAACAGACGTCTACTTCCGCTGCTATGTTGAACATTAAACCTTTTATCAGTTTAATTTATGAATGAGGCATTTTATTTATTTAAAGAGAAAATTTTAAATTTTCCGCAAATTTTCAAATACGAATTCCGGGCCTCTACAGCTAGTATCAGAGCCTATGTTCTTGTAGAGGGTTGTACTACTACTGACCTCGAGAAGCTCACGAAGTCACGTCTTCAGTCTGTAAGTTTTACTTCTACGCATTTTATTTAAAGCATGAATTATTTTAACTGCATGTTCTCATGAAATATTTTTACATTCAGATTTTAATTGTTCAGTATTTATATAAATTTAAATAAATTGTGGAATTATGCATGTTGGTTACGTATGGGTTATGTATGGAACAGTATGCCCCCTAGACGCATTCTTGAGCATACGAGAGATGATGAGCCTCGCTAGGAGGACAGTGAGGATCAGAGACAGGAGAGGAACGGACCTCCACCCCCTCCACCTGACATGAATGCCCAGATGCTAGCTGGAATGACTTAGTTCTTCGCACAGTTTGCGGGGAACAATGTTGCGGCAGCTAGGCCAACAGGGCCCGAGGCTGCTAATGAGCGGTTTATGAAGATGCGTCCGAAGGAGTTTTCCGGGACGTCTGATCCCATGATTGCCGAGGGCTGGATTAAGTCCCTCGAGGTTATTTTTGAGTTTATGGAGCTTGGGGATGCGAACAGAGTTTGTTGTGCCACCTATCTATTCGGAGGAGATGCCCGCTTATGGTGGGAAGGAGCATCAGTAGCCCTGAACTTGGCTACACTGAGTTGGACGCGCTTCACGGAGGTATTCTACTCCAAATATTTTACTGATGAGGTACATTCCAGATTGACCAGAGAGTTCATGACCCTGAAGCAGGGAGATATGACTGTTACGGAGTTCATCCGTAAGTTTGAGAGGGGTTGCCACTTTGTGCCCCTGATCGCCAATGATGCTGGAGCCAAACTGAGGCATTTTATGGATGGTATGCGGCCGATCTTGCGCCGCGATGTTAGGGTAGCTGGCCCTACTACTTATGATGTTGCCGTCTCCAGAGCTCTAGCTGCAGAGCAGGACCAGCAGGACATTGAGAGGGATCGCCAGGGTAAGCGACTGGTTCCAGTACCACACCGTCCTCCTCGTCCTCAGCAGCAGCATCAGAACAAGAAGCCTTTCCACGGCCCACCCAAGAACAGAGGACAGCGGCAACAGCAGCAGGGACGTGCAGTCCCGAGGACCTTTGAGTACCCAGTCTGTCCCAAGTGCACACGCCGCCATCCTGGAGCATGTATGTATGGTTCCCGGAAGTGTTACAAGTGTGGTAGTCCAGACCACTTGCTACCGCAGTGCCCACAGGGAAGTCTGCCTACCCAAGGCAGAGTCTTTGCTCTCCATGCAGCAGAGACGAACCCAGACAACCATGCTCATGACATGTATCTTAAAGCTTTAAGTTAATATTTGAAATTCAATGTTTTGGGAATTTATGTTTCGGGTTGAGGTTTTGAACATAGAATTGACGATAGGATTGCATGCTCTAATCAGTGTTATTTTTGGGAATTTAGTTTAGGAGAACTCTGGCCTTTGCATGTCTATAAGTTTAGTTCTTGTAACTATTGGGTTCAACTTAGCGTTCCAACCTTCCAGGGAGAATTTTATAGCGGGGTCGGCTACGAAAGCCTTGATAGATTCAGGGGCTACTCATTCATTCATTTCGAAGACCTTTGCTAATTTTCTCAATGTCAAGACCATTGGGCTAGATACAGCCTACTCAGTAGTATTGTCGTCTGGCGAGGAGATGGCAGCCACTAATGTGATCCAAGACATAGACCTCGAGCTTCATGGCAACCTTGTTTATGCGGATCTGATCGTATTGCTGATGCCAGAGTTTGACATCATTCTGGGGATGGACTTGTTAGAGTAGGTGCACGTCGAGCCAAGTGTTGGCCGAGTGTTCACGATGAAACTCTATGTATAAACGATCTTTATTTTAATAATATTTGAATTTATTATATTGGCGCTTCTTTATCTGTATACCCATGCTAGTTGCATAGATAAAGTCCTTGAATATACAAATAGTAGAAAGAATATGAGATGCTCATATGATGAGTATCATGAAACTCATATTTGGAATATTGTATATTCTAAACAGTTCCTAGTCGATTCAGCCGCCGCTAAGAAGGATATAGGCCGCTCGAGTTTGAGACTGGTATCTGCGATGTGAGTACCATGTTTCAATGGTAGGGGACATTGTGATGTCCGAGCATGCAGATAGGTGCTCCTGGTAGAGTGCACTGAACAACCCTCCATAAAGGACTTTGCAAGTGGTTCTCACTTATCGAGTGGAAACGTCCTAGTTTATGGTTGTACATCATTAGTCCTTATGACCCGGGACAACATTGAGACTCTATGTGCTAGCGTTTCACTTTGACTTGTTTACCGACTCTTATGGGGTCATCAGGTGGCAAGGTTGGGTGTTACGGCGAAACATATAGGAGTCGATGCATTGTAGCCGGGGATTCACCGCTTACCTACGGGTATATATATCCTATGTGTTTTCATGTGCGTGTAGTTTGAAATATCTGATCAGAGTATGGTTGTAATAATGAAAGGGGTTTCATAGATTACACCATCGATGCAACTACGACATGACACATAGTATCGATTCATTGACAACTCTCGATAAACCAATAGTTGTCGAATCGGTCGGGATATATGAGTTGAAGGGACCGTACTGTACGCTAACCATAATTGAATGGTTCTTGCAGGCACTATCATTTGATACCTAGGGAATCATGTAAGCGATGCTGCTAGGCGTTTAACATGATTGGTTGGGTAATATCAGACTTGAGTTCTGACGTTCTTATTATCAAGGGGTTGATAAATAAGAATGGAGCAATTGGGGTATGCTCATATAAGGACATGTTTAGTCCTAATCACATGGAGATGTGAACCCACGGCTAGTCGTATCAATGAACCATTGAGGGCCACACAAGTACTAGCTTTGTAAATCCCGATGAGAAGTAAAATAGTTCAATGTGTTGAACGGCTTATAAATGTGTTTATAAGCGTAAAGAAAAAATAGAAGTATGACTTCTATGAGAGAAATGCAACTTTTAATTCACGACGGAACAAAGTGTTGATAGACTTCCAGCGGAGATCTATTATAGTCCGACCGCCTGGGATGGAGCAGTTCTTATTTGAGCTAGACAGGTACTTTCCTTTACCGCGCATTATACCTTGTGTCCAGGCTAGGAAGCTCATGCATAGAGGGTGTCGTGCGTTTTTAGCAACTTTTATATCTGTCCCCAAGGCAGCCAGTCAGTCAGCTTCAGATGTTCCGATTGTTAGAGACTTCTTAGACGTTTTTCCTGAGGACGTCTCTGGTATGCCACCCGAGAGAGAAGTGGAGTTTTCCATTGAGCTTATGCCAGGTACGGTTCCGATCTCAAAAGCACCGTACCGACTATCATCGACAGAGATGGCAGAACTTAAGAAGCAGATTCAGGAACTTCTTGACAAGGAGTTCATTCGCCCGAGTTTTTCTCCATGGGGCACGCCAGTCTTATTTGTGAAGAAGAAGAATGGTTCTATGAGACTCTGTATTGATTACCGGAAGTTGAACACGGTGACAGTGAAGAACAAATACCCACTTCCGAGGATTGAAGATTTATTTGATCAGTTGCAGGGAGCTTCGGTATTCTCCAAGGTTGATCTGCATTCCGGTTATCACCAATTGAGGGTGAAAGAGACTGATGTTTCCAAGACAGCTTTCAGGACTCGTTATGGCCACTTCGAGTTCCTTGTGATTCCATTCGGTCTGACGAATGCGCCAGCGATCTTCATGGATCTCATGAATCGCGTATTTCAGCCGTATCTTGATCAGTTTGTGATAGTATTCATAGACGACATTCTCGTCTACTCGAAGAATCATGAGGATCACGGTATACATCTGACCACAGTGTTGCAGACCTTGCAGAAGCATAAGTTATTCGCAAAGTTCAGTAAATGCGAATTCTGGTTAGAGAAAGTGGCATTATTAGGCCATATTGTTTCTAGCAGCGGTATTGAGGTAGACCCAGCGAAGGTTGCAGCAGTCAGAGATTGGGTTGTGCCGCAGAATGCATCAGAGATCCGCAGTTTTCTTGGGCTAGCAGGATATTATCGGAAGTTCATTAAAGGATTCTCCTCTATTGTCGTTCCACTCACATCATTGACCAAGAAGAATGCTAAATTTGTGTGGAGCGATGAGTGTCAGAAGAGCTTCGATACTTTGAAGCAAGCTCTTATCTCAGCACCAGTTTTGTCCATGCCGTCAGGGCCCGGAGATTTTGTTTTGTATACCGATGCTTCGAAGCTCGGTTTGGGCGCAGTATTTATGCAGCATGGGAAGGTGATAGCGTATGCTTCTCGTCAACTGAAAATCCATGAGAAGAATTACCCTACCCATGATCTAGAGTTTGCCGCCGTGGTATTTGCCTTGAAGATTTGGAGGCATTATTTGTATGGGGAGAAGTGCCAAATCTTTACCGACCACAAGAGCCTCAAGTACTTCTTTACGCAGAAAGAGCTGAATATGCGTCAGAGGCGTTGGTTGGAGTTAGTGAAGGATTATGACTGTGACATTAGCTACCACCCGAGTAAAGCTAATGTAGTTGTGGATGCACTGAGCAGGAAAGTCGCAGTGATGGCTCATTTGACGATTCAGAGACCTCTTCAGTCTGAGATGCAGAGGTTTGATCTACAGACTTATCCTCGAGGTAGAGTTCCCCGTCTATCTACCTCGACTGTTCAGTCCTCTCTTCTAGATCGTATTCGCAGTGGTCAGTCAGCAGATGAGCGGTTGACAAAGTGGAAGCAGAGAGATGAGTCCAAGGGCACTGTCCTGTATACAATCAGCGACAGTATTGTGAGATACCGAGACAGAATGTGGGTTCCTAGCAGTGGTTCTATTCTAGCAGATATTCTATCAGAGGCCCATATGTCGCCGTACTCTATTCACCCTGGGAGTACGAAGATGTACAAAGACCTGCAATTATTGTATTGATGGCCGGGAATGAAGAAAGACATCAGACGGTTTGTATCCGAGTGTCTGACATGTCAGCTTGTGAAAGCAGAGCATCAGAGACCAGCAGGTATGCTCAAGCCTCTTCCTATTCCCGAGTGGAAGTGGGAGAATGTTACAATGGACTTCGTGACCGGGTTGCCGAAGTCAGTCAGAGGGTCAAATGCTATTTGGGTGATTGTTGATCGTCTTACCAAGTCAGCGCACTTCTTGCCTATCAAGACGACTTTCACCATGATTCAGTATGCAGAGTTGTATATCCGGGAGATAGTCCGACTTCATGGTATTCCATTTTCTATCGTATCTGACAGAGACCCCAGATTTACTTTTTCATTTTGGAAGAGTTTGCATTCGACTATGGGTACGAAGTTATTGTTTAGCACAGCTTTCCACCCTCAGACAGATGGGCAGTCAGAGCGAGTTATTCAGATTTTAGAGGATCTTCTCCGTGCTTGTGTTATTGATTTCTCAAGTAGTTGGGAGTCGAAACTACCATTAGTAGAGTTCACTTATAACAACAGTTTTCAGTCGTCTATAGGTATGGCTCCATATGAAGCACTGTATGGCCGTAAGTGTAGATCTCCTATTCATTAGGATGAAGTAGGAGAGAGATCAGAGTTGGGTCCAGAGATTATTCAGCAGACTGCCGATGTAGTAGTCAAGATCCGTGACAGGATGAGGACTGCTCAGAGTCGACAGAAGAGTTATGCAGATCAGAGGAGGAGAGACCTAGAGTTTGCCGTCGGCGACCATGTTTTCGTGAAGGTGGCACCTATGAAAGGTGTCATGCGATTCAAGAAGAAAGAAAAGCTCAGTCCGAGATTCATTGGACCATTCGAGATCCTCGACAGAGTTGGGATGTTAGCTTATCGTGTTGCTCTTCCGCCGAATCTGGCCGGTGTACACAATGTGTTCCACGTCTCTATGCTGAGGAAGTATATGGCAAACCCTTCGCATGTCTTGAACTTTGAGCCGTTGCAGCTCACTCCGAACCTGTCTTACGAAAAGAGACCAGTGCAAATCTTAGACAGACAAGAAAAGAAGCTTCGGAACAAGCTGGTTAAGCGAGTGAAAGTCAAATGGCTTAATCATTCAGAGGAGGAAGCTACGTGGGAGTCTGAGCCAGAGATGAGGAGTCGGTATCCCGAGTTATTCGGGAAGTTTTAATTTCGAGGACGAAATTTCTTTTAAGGGGGGAAGAGTTGTAGAACCCGTAAATCGGACTACGTATAAGCCATGCATAATTTCTAGTATTTCAATTAAAATGATATTATTGCATGAGTATCAAAATTCTTTTCTTTAAATTTAATTATTTTTTTTATGCAGTAGTTTAACTAATATCCTTTCAGTTAATTAAGTGAGGCCGGACTGGAGTTGGAGTTTGAGATAAAAATTTAATATTAAGTAATCATTCCTAGAATTTATTTAAGATAGATAATAAGTTAATTTAATGTAAAAGAATATTTAAAGAATTATTTAGGTAATTTAAATATTTAACCATGCATGCAAGATAATATTATTTCATAATTAATTTTCTAATTCACCAAATTATTTAATGGGCAGATAAAACACTAAGGATTTAAAATACAATATTTAAGGAATATTTTCCCTCCCTTTATCTTAATTTTCGGCCACTTCACTTCTAGGGATTTAATTAATTGTCAACTCTTCATCTTTAATTCTTTCCTTAACCATTTCCTTAGAGATAATTCCTTCACCATTTAATCTTCAACAAATAATAATTAAGCAATATTTTACCCCTTTTTGAGCATCAAATTTTGGGCCATTGCATTTAAAAGATTTAAATTATTTTGACAACTCATTCCTTGTTAACCTCCCTTAATCTTTTTCTAGGTAGATATTTTCCCCACTTTTAAATCACCAACAAATAATTTATTTAAGCAATTTCTCCCTTGCTCCTAGACTAAAATATTGACCAAGTGCATCTTAGAATTATCCCTCAAAATCTTTTGATATCATTCTTATTTCCTTATCTCACAAACTACAAGATAAAAAGATTATTTCCTTCCTTTATCTTGCAAACTTTCCCCTCATCCCTAGCCATTCTCTCCCTCTCCATTATTTCGAAATTTCAGAGCTCATATTAGAGAGAAAATCGTGAGGTAGCTAAGGAAAAACAAGAGAGAAAAGTAAGAAAGCGAAGAACTCCGTCTCCTTCGCGCCGCGTCGTTGTTTTCTTTGTTTTCTTTCAAAACAAACCAAGGAATGTCTATATTTTCCTTCACTATTCAATCAAGCCATATTAGTATTTTTAAAACATCATACTCATGATTTATCAAGCAAAAATCTAAATACATGAGAGATATTTTCGAAAATTATGTACAAAATTTTTTTGGTTCATGTGTGCCTTCCCGGGTTCTTTGTTTTTGGTGTTTCAGGTGGTTGGATCGTGTCCAGGCTCCCAAGGCGGCCCCTAGACATGTGCTAGGGTGTATTAGGATCATGTTGGTCCATTTTTTCAAGCCCTATGCATGCTGAAATTCAGAATTGACAGCAACTCATCCCTAGTGTCACTTTGTGTTCTATTTTTCTTGTTTGCTGTCAAGTGGGATGTTTCTTACCTTGGCTTCCCTAAGGGCTATAGCCATGGTTAGAACATCTCCTCATTATCTCTAAGATGAGACCAAGTCAGCCTTTCAAGGCTCGGTCCATGGTTGCATTGGGTTTCAAATAAAACAAGCACAGCCCCTTCGATCTCCTTCATTGTTCTGCATGTGAGTTTCGAGTTTATGTTGTTGGTGTGGATCTTGGTTGGCTTTTTAGCCCTTAGCCACGGTTCATATCATACCCCTTGATGTCTAGATCATGCCATGGCCAATCAAATGGCCACTGGAAAGGTCCATGACAGCAAACAAAGCAATTTTCCCCACGCGCGCAGGTTTGCCTCTCGGGTGGGAGTTTCGGGTGATCCACGCTGTTCCTTGGATTGTGGCTGGCCTAGGGCCCTTATCAATGGTTCAAGCCACACCTTAAGATATTGGGAAGAGTCTCTGGTCGGTGGTTCAAGCTCCAATGGCCATTAGCCTCGCAAACAACGCAAAGGATCGCAAGCGCTGCTGCTGTATTTTTGTGACAGCAAGTTGTGCTTCGGTTCAGAAGCTCGGTTGAGTTCTTGGTTGACATTTAGCCTATAGCCTCATACGAGACAGTGCCTCATCAAGTTATGAAGGTCATGTTTTTGGCCGTTCGTAATTCGGTTAAGTTTAGAGGTCGTACGAGAATTTACAGTGCAATGTGCCAAAGTGACTCTCGAAAGAGCGTTTCATGTTTTGGCCTCCATTCACCAACATTTCGAGTACTGAAATTTTAGGGGCATTATTTCATCATTTTAGGTGTATTTTAATCATGACTATATGATGGTTCGGGTTGGCACGGAGTCATGATTAAATAATAAGTTGTTGGGCGTAATTGTCTCGTTTTTGGGTTCAATTACAAAATTTTGGTCAAGTTAAATCATTTGCATATTTTCATGTTAAAATTAGGTCGCAGCGAGCCTGGGAACGATCCAACCCATTCGGTAAAATTAATACAGGATATTTAATTATGTTATTTAATTATATTACGTGCATAAAAATATAAAAGTTAATTTTTGAGATATATGCGATATTGCTTGTGGCCACTTCATTATCATGGGATTATTACTTCACCCGGTGGTCACTGACCGGTTCATGTTCATTTATTGGTACGGATATCCAGTCCAAGGGCTGTGATGATCTCTACCGCCCAGTATACCGTGTTTTAGTCTGATCAGGCGATCCAAATCGGTTCAGTTCAGGGGTCACTAGCGTAGAACATAATCTCAGCAGAAAAATTCATGACATGTTATTTTATGACAGGGCTCGATTGAGCAAACATTTCACTTATGCTTTTCAGTTCAGTTATGCACGTATTATAATTACTCATGGCATGATATTTTTACGTTACGCCAGACTCATGATATTTTTGCCATGCATGAAATTTTATTATTAAAATGTTAAGTTTTAATTTCTTGAATATATTAGGCCTAGATTAATTTATCCCAATTGGTTACACATTTTAATTTAAGCTTTAATTAAATATTTGACATAAAAGAACTTATCTAATAACTTAAATCCAATTAATTTAAATAAATCTTAAAAACATTCTTTATCATTAAAATAAATTATTCACAGGCTTAAATTAAATTTAGGAGTGTTTTCTTTTTATTAATCTTATCTCAATTCTCCAAGCTCCAGTACGGCCTTGCGTATTTATCAAAAAAGATAAAACTAAACCTCTGTGATTAAAATAAATAATCATGACTTAACAAATTTTAAAATGAATTAAACAATTCATATATATATATATATAAACTCATTTTTAATTTAAATAATAGCAATTATGCATGGCTTATACGAAATCTAATTTTTTTCGGGTTCTACATAAACTGTTGCTAATTTAAAAATAGTGACGATTTTGGTTTAAACAGTCGCTACATTTGGCCACGGTACATAATCTCTCGTTATATATAGCGACGGTTTTAAGTAAAACCGTCGCATGTTTTAAGGGAAACCGTCGCTAATTTTAGCGACGGAATTAACAAAACTTTCACTAAATATAGCGACTGTTACAAGCAAAACCGTTGGAAATTTTAAAAATGCGACGGTTTTTGGTTAGTGACGGTTCAACCAAAAACCGTCGCAAATTGACTATAAATATCCGCACATTCGGTCCATTTTAACACACACCACTTCGCAACACTTAAAATTTTTCTCTCTTACACGATTTTACCACTTCACAACACTTAAAATATTTCTTCTTACTCGATTTTAGTTTCGATTTAGGATAAATTTTTTCGCTTTAATTTTCTGATAAATTTTTAAGTGTTAGTTAAGATCATGAATATTGTTAGTCTATTCAAATTGTAAGTTTTCTTAAATTTATTAAATTATTAAAATTATTATTTTTATTTTACTGAAAATATTAGCGACGTAAATAATGAATTAACCATTGCTACAATTAGCGACGAAAATCATGAACCAACCGTTGCTAATTTTAGCGACGGTTTATTTAACTGTCGCTAATTAGCGATGATTTTGCATAATCCGTCACTAATTATCGACGGTTTTATATAAATCCGTCGCTAATATTATTTGCGACGATTTTTCAAAAACCGTCGCAAATTGTAGCTACAACAACGGATAAAACCGTTATCTTTGTTCCCACCCTTTAACCACATGGACTTTAACAACAGTTTTAAAATATTTATCAAAAACCGTCGCAAATTGTAACTACAACAACGGATAAAACCGTTATCTTTGAGAGCACCCTTTAACCACATGGGCTTTAACAACAGTTTTAAAATACCTACGACAACGGTTTTTGTAGGCCTTTTTTTTGTAGTGCTTGGTTCTATCACCAACAAAAAGGAGAAATTTTTTAGAATATTTCTATTACCCTAAGTTTTGGCGATTAACAAATAACAATATCGATTTGTTTCAAGATCCAGCCGCTCTTTTATTGTAATTTCTTCTTTTCGGTGCACTGGATCAATTCAAGCCGTTCGGACAGAACACCAAGAGTTCAAGCCATTCACGCAAAGAAGTCAAGTTGTAGTATTTCTGAACTATAGCTACAAGAGCTCATTTGTCAATTTGGCAAGATCAAAGTCCTATATGCAACACACGTGTTCAAAACTTATAACTCCAATCACACTGTAATTGGTCATATTTTAAAAAATCCAAAAAGGATATTACAAATAAAGTCGTTCAACAACACCTACTCTAGAATCATTACATAATATTCTACCAACTCCCGAATAATAGAAAGGTGCATATTTTGTTCATAGTCTGTTAGTTTTTTTGAAAAGCAAGGAAGAAGCTTAAAGTCGCCAAAGCAAAAGAAAAATTAAATAAAAATTTAATGATACGTACGATGACTGAAAATGACATGTCGATTCTGTCAGATAACAGTACATATGATTGTTGATAATCAAATCCGACTGTTCGATCTTTTCAACTATAAATATGGAGACTCGGTATCAAATGAAACAATCAGTACTCTCGTGCATCTTTCAATTTGCATTCATTCAATATTTCCGTGCACACTTAAAGTTTTCATATTTGAAGTTGCTCCCATAGCACACACCTAAAGAATGTATGAGAACTTCAAGTATCAATCTGTACTACATTACCAACTCAAGACGTCAAGCTGACCGTTGTGTTATTTTGTATTTTTTTCTAGTGAATAGAAGGTTTTGAAAACTTTGAGAGTTTAGTAATGAAAGGAATATTCGATTCCTAATTTGATTAAGATTGAGTTTTTGATTTTGCACTTATAGACTAAATTTGATAGATTTGTTTTCCTAGATATAGTGAATCTTATTATTAGGAATTATCTACTTAAGTTGGAAAATTATCTATAAGATATAAGGTATTTGCTTTAAAATAGAGTTTGATTCCTATTAAACTCTAGTTACCTTATTTACAGGTGGAAGTATCCTTGGAGATCTAGGTCAAAGAATTACTCTATATAAAGTGGGACAAAGATTGAAAAAGGTGCGCGATAAGGAGAGAAAATTAACAGACGGCCTCTGAAGCTTTGCTGAAGTTAATTCAGTCGTGGAGAATTGCATAAGGAGCTGAAGTGACTACATCAAACACATGACTGTGTTACCAAGTGGTGCTGCCTACATCCAAGAACAACACTGACGCAGAGTGTTTGTTCGAAGGGTGTTTTTCGGTTTTGTGTCTGAACAATACGTTGCTTGTATCTGGTGTTTATTTTGAGTTGTTGACGCAATTTAATTCCTTGGATTGTCAGGGAATTTAGTTTTGTTAAATTTCACTAGTATTAATTTTTTGTGTGAACGATTTACATATTTTCTAGTGAATTTCTCGCCATGAGGCATCGCACAAGTATTGGTACTTGTGCATAATTTAACCGAAGTGTTCATTTATTATATGTTCTATTTTGTTCCCTTAATATTTAATTTCCGCTGCCGTGTTGTGTGCTGTGTTGACAACACCGTACACAACACTGAATTCTGACAAACTAGTTTTGAACTGTTCATTTTCTGTACGTTTATGCGAAGAAATCCTTTCAGGTTGTATCAGAGCCAACACTTGATACACTAAGTGATTGATTCTGACATTCTGCTGTTCGTACAGGAACGATACTAATAACCTAATGGATTCACTAGCATCAAGCACCGCATTCAGACCACCAGTTCTAGATGGGTCAAACTATGCTCTCTGGAAAGTCAAGATGAGGATGTTCATCAAATATATCGAAGAAAGGGCCTGGCAACGTGTCTTAGACGGATGGTCTCCACCGAGGACTGTTGATAATGATGGTGATAGCATAAGTAAACCAGAAAGTACTTGGTCCAACGATGAAGTCCAAATCTCGAACTTAAATTCGAAGGCACTCAATGCTATTTTCACATCTGTGGATATCAATATGCTCAGTCTTATAACCAACTGCATCTCTACCAAGGAAGCTTGGGACATTCTTCAAAAGCACTGTGAAGGGTCAGAAAGTGTTCCCAGGACCAAATTCAGAATGTTAACCTCAAAATTCGAGAACTTAAGGATGGAGGAAAACGAGACTATTGTGGAATATGATCGAAGATTGCGTGACATTGAAAATGAGGCCTTTAGTCTCGGTGATCCTATGTCAAACGAAAGATTGGTTAGCAAGGTACTGAGATTCCTTCCTGAACGCTTTAATATCAAAATATGTGCTATTGATGAATCCAACCAAGGACACCTCTACACTTAATCTGGAGGACCTGATAAGTTCTCTCAGAACTTTTGAGACGAATCTAGACCTGCAGAAAAGAAATACTGGAAAGGCTGTTGCTTTACAATCTACTGATGACTCAGTGATTAGCCTAATTCAAGAGGCGAAGGATTCTGATCTTGGTGAGGAATCAATCTCCTTGATC
This sequence comes from Primulina tabacum, assembly GCF_025594145.1. Lineage (NCBI taxonomy): Eukaryota > Viridiplantae > Streptophyta > Magnoliopsida > Lamiales > Gesneriaceae > Primulina > Primulina tabacum. Next base: position 13,959,550 of record NC_134564.1, on the reverse strand, counting down.
ACAAAGAAGTTTGGTGACTACCTGAAAAGAATGAGAGAGAAGAAGAAATCCAGATCAACACCAAGACCACAATCTATCCCTTTTGATATAAATAAAACAACAGCACCGACTCAAGTAAATTCCAGATTCAAAACCAATTCATCAGGTCGCTCAGAAGCAATGAAACTTGATTCAATCTAATGTTGAGAATGTTCTGGATTTGGGCATTATGCAAATGAGTGTGCTTCGCCTCCGCAGAAATAAAAATATGGCAGCCTCCTTGAGTGACGATGATACAGATGAAGAATGTAACTTAATGGAAGGAGATGATCGCACCGCCCTCTCTGCCGTGCACAAAGATATCTATAAACTACAGATCAATCCCTTTGGTGTTGCCACTGGTGTTGCAACACCCGGCCGCAACACTATGTCAAAGTCACTGTGCCTTAATTCCAAATCAATGGAGAACATTGATGCTGATGAAATCCAAGAATCTGACCAAGAAGAACTCACTATTGACATTGTGCAAATGATGTACGAAGAACTATATGATGATTGGCTCAAGAGGAATGAAACAAATTCAATTATGTCAGAAGAAAACACTGACTTAAAGAGTAGTTTGACTCGTCTTGAATTCTTGATGAGTAAGAAGGATTTAGAACTATGTCGAGTCAAAGAAGAACTTGATTAGGCATCAAAGACTCTTGCTAAATTCAATTCAAGCTCATCTAAACTTGGCACAATGCCAAACAGGGGAAAGGAAGGTAGATTTGGTCTTGGATATGTTGAAAGTACATATGAACACGGTGAAACATCCAACACTGATTCAAAGACTATTGTATTTGTGAAGGGTGTAGGAGACTGCACTGTCCCATCAATTTCAAATCCACCTATGAAAACTGCACTAAACTCGAAGAAAATAACTGAACAGAAGCTAATAACACCAAGCTCAGACCGTTCACACTCAAAAGTTCTCCCTTCATCAAAGAAGCCTCAAGTCAAGAAGAAAGTTCAAACTTCTCAACCCAAGTAGAGAAAGCGTCTCTTCATCTGTCACTACTGTCACAAGGCTGGACACATCAAACCTTTCTGCTACAAACTTAGAAACAATTACCTGAATTGGCAATCAAAACGTGTGTTGTACAAAGTGTTTTATAACACTAAACACAACACCGCAGTCATGAATTCTTTCACAAGAAAAATATGGGTACCCAAAACTGTGATTCGATGCAATGTCATTTATACTTATTTAAAAACTAACATTGCAGGTGCATTGTACTTTGATAGAGGGTGCTCACGTCACATGACTGGATTTAAAGAACACCTCACGGATTACATTGAAGTAAAAAGTGGGCGTGTAACCTATGGTGGTGGTGCCAAAGGAAGGCAAAGGAACTCTGAATGTTGACGGCCTTCCTGAGCTTCACAATGTCTTGCACGTTGAAGGACTTAATTCAAACCTAATTAGCATAAGCCAACTTTGTGATGATGATCTCTATGTTTATTTCAACAAAAATAAGTGTGAATTTCTTAATGATGCCAATGTTTGTGTAATGTTAGGTACTCGATCTGCTGACAATTGCTATCTTGTGGGAGAAGGTGATGATTACAGAAGTGCGAAGGTGAGTGATTTGGACCTATGGCATCAAAAATTGGGACATGTAAGCTTCAAGACTTTGAAGAATCTGTGTAAGTTTGATGTTGTGAGAGGTATGCCAAATTTAAGTTCAGGTAACTCCTATGTATGTGGACCGTGTCAGAAAGGTAAACAAACTCGTGTTGCACACCCAGCATTGCAACACTTTGGGACTACACGGTGTCTTGAACTCTTGCACATGGATTTAATGGGTCCAATGGATGTTGAAAGCTTGGGTGGTAAAAAATACTCGCTTGTCTGTGTTGATGATTTTTCTCGTTTTACTTGGGTAAGTTTTATAAGAGAAAAATCAATTACTTTTGATGTTTTCAAAAAATTTTATGCTAGAATAACAAATTTGCATGATGAGAGGGTAGTTAAAATTCGGACTGATCATGGCAAGGAGTTTGAAAATTCTCTTTTTACTTCCCTGTGCGAAAAGAAAGGAATCTCTCATGAATTTTCTGCTCCTAAAACTCCGCAACAAAATGGAATAGCCGAAAGGAAGAATCGAATTCTTCAAGAAATGGCCCGAGTCATGCTAAGCTCAAAGAATGTGTCGAAAAGGTTTTGGGCTGAAGCCTTGAACACAGTCTGTCACATTTCCAATCGTGTTTTTCTAAGGAGTGGTTCCACCATGACCTCCTATGAAATCATCATGGGGAGAAAACCAAACCTCAAATACTTTCATGTTTTCGGATGCACATGTCACGTTCTAAATGATCGAGAACATTTTGCAAAATTCGACTCCAAAAGTGATAAGTGCTTATTCCTCGGATATTCAATGAATAGTCGGGCCTATCGTGTGTTTAACTTAAGAACAAGAACAACCATTGAATCTATTAATCTTGTTTTTGATGATCTTGCAGATCTAACATGAAAATCGAAGGAGGATGATACTGAAGGACTACTGGAAATTGCAGAGCCAATGACCAGTACTGGTGTTGAGAAGGGTGTTGGGATCAGTGAAACAACACTAGGCACAACACTGTCCCCTAACAGAACTGAAGTCGTGGAAAATGAAGAGATTGATGATGATGAAATAATCAACAGTGGAAAAGACATTCCCAGCAAAATCCAGAAAAACCATCCATCATCACAAATCATTGGTGAAGAACATGAAGATGTGAAGACAAGGAAAAAGGAGAAGGTTGACTACCGAAAGATGATTGGGTTGGTATGCATGACTTCCTCATTCTCTCAGGTAAGTCACTCTTGTTTCATGTCACAAATTGAACCCAAGAATATTTTTGATGCCTTAAAAGATGAATTATGGGTCAATGCTATGCATGAGGAACTTGAACAATTGTACGCAATGAAGTTTGGGATTTAGTGCCTCGACCTTTGAACGTCAATGTTATTGGGACAAAATGGATCTTTAAAAAAAAACTGATGAATCTGGTAACATTGTTCGTAACAAGGCTAGGTTAGTGGCTCAAGGGTATACACATGTTGAGGGGGTGGATTTTGATGAAACCTTCGCTCCTGTAGCTCGAATTGAGTCGGTCAGATTGCTACTTGCTGTTGCATGTGACATGCGTATTAAATTGTATCAAATGGATGTGAAAAGTGGGATCGAGTCCTGGGGAGGCGAAAGAAACCCCTTGGTAGGGAGGGGGAGATCCTATGAGTAACCCGTACGACGCCTATGGAAAGCCCGTGAGAGAAAAGGACCCTTTGAGGGAGCCCAAGATCGGGATAGCCTTGGGTCGATCGGGGCAGTTGGCCGTATGGGCGGTCCACTGGGCTTGTAATGAGTCGTTACAATAAAATGCGCCTTTTATTGTAACGACCCAAGGCTATCCCGATCTTGGGCTCTGACTATGGGCTCTCTCTGGAACTCTAGACTCTTCCCTCACGGGCTTTCCATAGGCATCGTTACTCATAAGCTACTCCAGCCCATGCACTGGAGTTTGTACCTCCCCATGATCGAACCTAAGACCACATGGATATATAGGCTATCCCGATCTTGGGCTCCCTCGGGGGCCTTGTCCCATATTGGGTTCCCTCTGGGGCCTTTTCCCTCACGGGCTTTCCACATGCGTCATTACTCATAGGACTCTCCACACCAGGTTGGTGGAGTGATACCTCCCCAAGTCTCGAACCCATGACCTCCTGGCATAAGTACATAGTTCAAAGAGACTTGGTACCAGTTGAGCTAGTAACTGGTACCAAGTCTCTTTGAACTATGTGCTTATGCCAGGAGGTCATGGGTTCGAGACTTTGGGAGGTATCACTCCACCAACCTGGAGTGGAGAGTCCTATGAGTAATGACGCATGTGGAAAGCCCGTGAGAGAAAAGGCCCCAGAGGGAACCCAATATGGGACAAGGCCCCAGAGGGAACCCAATATGGGACAAGGCCCCCGAGAGAGCCCAAGATCGGGATAGCCCATGGTCGTTACAGGAAGCCTATGTAAGTCAACCCAAGGGCTTTGAAGATCCTCATCACCTGGACCATGTCTACAAATTGAACAAAGCTCTCTATGGACTGAAACAGGCTCCACGTGCATGGTATGATAGGTTGGCCGAATACTTGATAAACTTAGGCTTCAAACGAGGTGATGTTGATAAAACCCTTTTCATTCAAAAAGTGCATCATGATATTCTAATATGTCGTGTATGTGGATGATATCATCTTCGTTAGTTCATCAAATAAGCTTGTTGACAACTTTGTTGATTGCATGTCATCTCAATTTGAAATGAGTATGGTAGGAGAGTTAAACTTCTTTCTTGGATTGCAAGTTAAGCAAATGCATGATGGTATTTTTTTGTGTCAATCAAAGTATGCAAAAAATTTTATTAAAAAATTCTCTACCGACGGCTTGAAACACATGAAAACCCCCATGGGGTCCAGTGAAAAACTGTCCACCGATGGTGTTGGTGAAGGTGTTGACAAACCGTGTATCGCAGCATCATTGGGAGCCTTTTGTACTTGACTGCTACTCGCCCCGATATCATGTTCAGTGTGTGTTTATGTGCTAGGTACCAAGCTAATCCGAAATTATCACATCTAAAGGCTGTCAAATGCATTCTTAGATACATTGCTGGTACGCTAGAATTAGGTTTGTGGTACACTCGAGATACAAACACAAGTCTAATAGGATTTTCTGATGCTGACTGGGCTGGTGACCTAGACGATAGGAAAAGCACAACAGGTGGATGTTTCTATCTAGGAAATAATATAGTATCATGGTCTAGTAAGAAACAAAACTGCATATCCCTATCCACTGCTGAATCCGAATATGTAGCTGCTGCTAGTTTTTGCTCTCAATTAGTCTGGATGAATCAAATGATTGAGGAATATGGCTTTCATAGTGATACAATGATTGTGTATTGTGACAATTCCAGTGCTATAGACATCTCTAATAATCCTGTTCAACACTCTCGAACAAAACACAGACATAAGAAACCACTTTATTCGAGATCTGATTGAGAAAGGAATAATTCGACTGGAGTTTGTTAGGACTGAAAACCAGCTGGCTGATATTTTCACGAAACCTTTAGACCTTGAGAGATTCTCCAATCTTCGGAAGTCTCTCAGTGTAATGCCCAGAATTTTTATCTGTTAATCTGCGAAATGATTTATTGTGAATTGATATGATTAGGAGAGGATTAATCGGGACACGATTTGATTCAGCATGTGAGGTTGAATGTGCGAGGACAGTGCCTCTCGTGCACATGCGCGAGGAAGGCAGAGGACCTCGCGCATATGCGCGAGATAGGGCGCGCATATGCGCGAGGAGGTGTATTGGCAAACACCATGTCCAGAGAACCTCGCGCATATGCGCGGAAGTGGTGCGCGCATCCTGCGCATATGCGCGATCAGAGAAGCCAAGTAAAATTCCAGAGGACCTCGCGCATATGCACGGAAGAGGGACGCCCATATGCGCAAGCTACCGTGAGACAGACGCACCGAGACATATTGTCTCGCGCATATGCGCCGAGGAGGGTCGCGCATATGCGCGAGACGTGCTGCGCAAAGAAATGAGCCACCTAGCTTAAAAACATGCAGGATATATATAAACATATCAAAATTCATTCCTCATAAAGAAAAAGGAAGAAACGAAGAAAGGGAAGCACGAGAAAGAATTGAAGAATTCTTACGCCGTTAGATTTCGATCCGCCCGTCTGATTTTGAATCCGACTTCAGTACTGTGTTCCTATCGACGCAGGCTAAAACTGGACGTAAGTTTTGTTACGTTTTGATATGTCTTGGAATTATGATATTGTCAGAATCGGATGTGGTTCATATATGATGTTCTTGACATGTTAGACATCGTAGATGTGAAGGGCCTAAAACTCCTTTCTTGAAAATTTGCGGAAAATTAAAAATTTTCTTTTTAAAAGAACTTAAATGGCCTCATTCATAAAATCACCGGGGAATCAAGTTCAATGTTTAAAATAATAGCAGCGGAAGAAAATAAAGTTTTGCCAACAATAACAACTTAAAAATTATCCAACGACTGATAAAAATTGTTTGCGGAATAAAATAACAACTGCTGCACTGAGGTCCTCGGGTGCCACTACTGCCGACCCAAGCTGGCTCACTGGTCCCCGCCCTCGGCCCTGGCCTCATCAGTACCTACAACAATCAAGTCTAGTGAGCCTAAAGACTCAGCATGCATATATCACAGGTAACGAGTAAAAATCTGAATTAAAAATATGCATGAGTTAACATATCCTGTCCTGAGGCATACTGAAAATAATATGTACTGAGCAATTATAATACGTGCATAATTGAACTGGAAATCACTGTAAAAATATTTGCTCCTTGGAGCCTGTACTGAAATATCTGGTAAAATTTTCTGTTGAGATCATGTTTTACGCCTGTGGCCACTGCACTAAGCTGAACTGATCGGTAACTGGCTACCGGGGAGGCTGAAACTGAACTGATCTGGCCGGTCACTGGCGACCGGGTGGTACCATACTGAACTGATCGGTCACTGGCGACCGTATAAAATAACACTCCCACATAGTGAATGAACCACAAGCCATATCGCATAAATCTCAAAAATAATCATTTTCTATTTAATGCACGTAAAATAATTAACTGGCATAATGAAAATGTCCCGTAATTTTACCAACTGGATTGGATTGGATCGTTCCCAGGCTCGCTGCAACCTAACTGTGCCATGAAAAATATGCAATAGCTTAAACTTGACCAACTACGCAATTTACGTTCAAAAGATGCGACTATGACGCCTAATGACTTCGCATTTAATCATGACTCTGAGCCAACCTGAACCGACGTATAGTCATGATTAAAATACGCTGAAAAATCATAAAATAATGCTCCTAAAATGATAGGGTCGAAATCTAGGTGAAATGGAGGCCAAAACACGAAACGCTCTTTCGAGAGTCAATTTGGCACATTGCACCGTAAATTCTCGTACGACCTCAAAAATGATCCAAATGACAAACGGTCGAAAACATGACCTTCCTAACTCAATGAGGCACTGTCCAGTCCAAGGCCATGGGATAAAAGCCAACCAAGAACTCGAACGAGCCTCTGAACCGACACAGCAACTTGCTGTAATTTCCAGCAGCTGCGCAACTACAAGACTTGCGTTGGTTTCGAGACTATCGGCCATTAGGGGAGTGAACCACCGACCAGAGACTCTTACCAACATCCCAAGGAATGATTTGAACCATGGTTAAGGGCCCTAGGCCAGCCACAATCTGCATCACACCAAAACTCAATCGAAGGGTCCAACCGAGAGCAACGTGCATGCGTGTGTAGTGTTTATGCTATGATCGATGTCTTGCGTCGTTCCAGTCGCCATTTGATTGACCATGGCACGATCTAGACATCTAGGAGCATGATATGAACCATGGCTAAGGGCCATAGGCCAACCAAGATCCATACCAAGCAACAAAAGAAATTAAACCATATGCTGAAAAATGGAAGGGGCCGAATGGGGAAAGGGGCTGTTTTGATCTTTTGATTAAAAACCGATGAACCATGGACCAAGCCACCAAAAGGGCAACTCAGTCACGTCTTAGACATGCTAGGGGAGTGATCCAACCATGGCTATAGGCCCTTGGGGCAGCCAAGATCAGATCCTTCCTCCATGACAAGAAACTGAATTTTTCGAACAACATTTCTGCACCTATGGGGAGGTTGCTGTAATTCTGAATTTCCAGCAAGCATGGGGCTGGTTTGAATGGACCAACATGGTCCTAATGCATCCTACTACATTTATATAAGCCGCCTTGGGAGTCTGGAGTCGATCCAATACCTGAAACTCACAAACCAAAAGAAATCGTGAAGCTTGCCAAGGAAATCGAAAATTCTGCATGTGTGGTTTCAAAATGTTTTGACATGGATCTCGATTTTTACTTGAATAAACATGATCATGTACTGAAAAATAAATGATAATATGACTTGATTGAGGTTTGAAAGAAATCTAGACATGCCTGGTTTCGTTTCGAAAGAAATCTAGACATGCCTGGTTTCGTTTCGAAAGAAAACGAACGAAACGACGACGACGCGGCACGGAGGAGGTGGAGCGCTTCTTGTCTACCTTTCTTGCTCTCGATTTTTCTTGCCTTCCCTCTAGCTAAGACTCACGATTTTTCTACTGAAAAGGGGTCTGATTTCACTCTGAATTTTCGAAAAGGAGAGGGGGGAAAATGGTTAGGAAGGTGAGGAGAAAGGGTGCAAGATATAAGGAAAGAATCAAGACCAAGTCTTCTCATTTTTGAATTTTGAATTATGGTTTGATATCAAATGAGTTGGTGGATGCTTCTAGGAGGTAGTGGCCGAAATTTTGCTTATTTTTCTAGTCTAGGATATGTCCATTAATTAATTAAATTGTGCTCCCAAAAATCCTAGAATTATCCTACTAATTACATGCAAAGAATTGGTCAAAGTTGATGAGTTGGAAAATGAATCTTCTAGCACTAAGGGTGGCCGAAAAATGCATGATAAAATAAAGGGAAATGTTGATTATCTAGTCAACTAATAATCCTTGAAAGCCTTACTAATCCTTTAAATAATTTAGTGAGCTAACCCCTTAATTTAATAACTTAAATGAGTTCATTTCTTAATCACCTCAAATAATTAAATTAAATCCTCAAACCTCCCTTTCTAACTTAAATGAACTTGGTTGCTAGCTAAATTAACTTCTGGAAATATTTCTCGAATCTTAAATTCTATCTCAAAACTCCAACTCCGGTCCGGCCTCCTTGAAATAACTGAAATGCTAAAGATCAAACTACTGAACTGAAATAATAAAATAATTAACTTCAAACAAATGCATTTAAAATAATCATACAATGAAGTCAATTAAATTTAAAAATCTAGAATTATGCATGGCTTATACGTCTACTGATATACGAGTTCTACAATCCTTCCCCCCTTAAATAAATTTCGTCCTCGAAATTAGAACTCACCGAATAACTCAGGGTATCGACTTCTCATCTCCGGCTCAGACTCCCACGTAGCTTGCTCCTCTGAATGGTTGAGCCATTTGACTTTGACTCGCTTAACCAACTTGTTCCGAAGTTTCTTCTCCTGTCTGTCTAGGATCTGCACGGGTCTCTCCTCATAAGATAAGTTCGGAGTAAGCTGCAACGGCTCGAAATTCAGCACATGCGAAGGATTTGCCATATACTTCCTCAGCATGGAGACGTGAAAGACATTGTGTACTCCGGCCAGATTCGGCGGGAGAGCCACACGATACGCTAGCGTCCCAACTCTGTCGAGGATCTCAAACGGTCCAATGAATCTCGGACTGAGCTTCCCTTTCTTGCCAAATCTCATGACACCCTTCATAGGTGCCACTTTCACGAAGACATGATCGCCCACTGCAAACTCTAAGTCTCTCCTCCGCTGATCGGCATAACTCTTCTGTCGGCTCTGAGCAGTCCTCATCCTATCACGGATCTTGACTACTACATCTGCTGCCTGCTGAACAATCTCTGGACCCAACTCTGCTCTCTCTCCTACTTCATCCCAATGAACAGGAGATCTACACTTGCGGCCATACAGCGCCTCATACGGAGCCATACCTATGGACGACTGGAAACTGTTGTTATAGGTGAACTCTACTAATGGTAAGTTTGACTCCCAACTCCCAGAGAAATCAATGACGCAAGCACGGAGAAGATCCTCTAAGATCTGAATAACTCGCTCCGACTGTCCATCTGTCTGCGGATGGAAAGCTGTGCTAAACAGCAACTTCGTACCCAAAGTCGAATGCAAACTCTTCCAAAACGAGGAAGTGAATCTGGGATCTCTGTCGGATACGATAGAAACTGGAATACCGTGGAGTCGGACTATCTCTCGGATATACAACTCTGCATACTGAACCATGGTGAAAGTCGTCTTAATAGGCAAGAAGTGCGCTGATTTGGTAAGACGATCTACAATCACCCAGATAGCATTCGATCATCTGGCTGACCTCGGCAATCCGGTCACAAAGTCCATGGTAACATTCTCCCACTTCCACTCGGGAATAGGAAGAGACTTGAGCAAACCTGCTGGTCTCTGATGCTCGGCCTTCACTAACTGGCAAGTCAGGCACTCGGATACAAAACGCCTGATGTCCTTCTTCATTCCTGGCCACCAATACAATAGCTGCAGATCTTTGTACATCTTCGTACTCCCAGGGTGAATGGAGTACGGGGACGTATGGGCCTCTGATAAGATGTCTGCTCGGATAGAATCACTGCTAGGAACCCATATCCTATCTCGGTATCTCACAATACCGTCGCTGACTGAATACAAAACACTGCCCTTGGCTTCATCTCTCTTCTTCCACTGTGCCAACTGCTCATCTGCTGCCTGACCGCTGCGAATACGGTCAATAAGAGAGGACTGGATAGTCAAGGTAGATAAATGAGGAACTCTACCTCGAGGATAAGTCTCAAGATCAAACCTCTGCATCTCAATCTGAAGAGGTTTCTGCATCGTCAAATGAGCCATCACTGCGACTTTCCTGCTCAAAGCATCCGCAACTACATTAGCTTTACCCGGGTGGTAGCTAATGTCACAATCGTAGTCTTTCACAAGCTCCAACCAACGCCTCTGACGCATGTTCAGCTCCTTCTGCGTAAAGAAATACTTGAGGCTCTTATGGTCGGTAAAGATCTGGCACTTCTCTCCATACAGATAGTGCCTCCAAATCTTCAAAGCAAAAACTACGGCCGCTAACTCCAGATCATGGGTAGGGTAATTCTTCTCGTGGATTTTCAGCTGTCGAGAAGCATACGCTATCACTCTCCCATGCTGCATCAAAACTGCACCTAAACCAAGCTTCGAAGGATCGGTATAAAGGACAAACTCGCCGGATCCTGACGGTACAGCCAAAACGGGTGCTGAGATAAGAGCTTGCTTCAAAGTATCGAAGCTCTTCTGACACTCCTCGCTCCACACAAACTTCACATTTTTCTTGGTCAGTGCTGTGAGTGGAACGGCAATGGATGAGAATCCCTGAATGAATTTCCTGTAATATCCTGCTAGTCCAAGGAAACTGCGGATCTCTGATGCATTCTGAGGCACAACCCAATCTCTGACTGCTGCAACTTTGGCGGGGTCTACCTCAATACCACTGCTAGAAACAATGTGGCCCAAGAACGCCACCTTCTCTAACCAGAATTCGCACTTACTGAACTTTGCGAATAATTTGTGCTTCTGCAATGTCTGCAACACTGCGGTCAGATGCCTGCTGTGCTCCTCCCGACTCTTGGAGTAGACGAGAATGTCATCTATGAACACTATCACAAACTGGTCGAGGTACGGCTGAAATACGCGATTCATTAGATCCATGAAGATCGCTGGCGCATTCGTCAGACCGAACGGCATCACAAGGAACTCGTAGTGGCCATAACGAGTCCTGAAAGCTGTCTTCGAGAAATCAGCATCTCTCACCCTCAACTGGTGATAACCAGAACGCAGATCTATCTTGGAGAAAATCGAAGCTCCCTGCAACTGGTCAAACAGATCCTCAATCCTCGGCAGTGGGTATTTATTCTTCACTGTAACCCTGTTCAACTCCCGGTAGTCAATGCAAAGCCTCATCGTGCCATCCTTCTTTTTCACAAATAAGACTGGCGCGCCCCATGGAGAAAAGCTCGGGCGAATGAACTCCTTGTCGAGAAGTTCCTGGATCTGCTTCTTAAGCTCTGCCATCTCTGTCGGTGCTAGTCGGTACGGCGCTTTGGATATCGGAGCCGTACCTGGCACAAGCTCAATGGAAAACTCAACCTCTCTCTCGGGTGGCATACCAGAGACGTCTTCGGGAAAAACGTCTAAGAAATCTTTGACAATCGGAACATCTGAGGCTGACTGGCTGGGTTCCTCGGGGACAGATAAAAAGGTTGCTAGAAATGCCCGACACCCTCTATGCATGAGCTTCCTAGCCTGAACATAAGGAATAATGCGCGGTAAAGGAAAGTACCTGTCCGGCTCAAATAAGAACTGCTCCATTCCAGGCGGTCGGACAAGAACGGATCTCCGCTGGAAGTCTATCAACACTCTGTTCCTCAATAGCCAGTCCATCCCTAGGATGATGTCAAATTCCGGCACCGGTAGCACAATCAGATCCGCATAAACAAGATTACCGTGCAGCTCAAGGTCTATATCTCGGATAACATTGGTAGCTGCCATCTCCTTGCCTGACGGCAACACTACTGAAAAGGTTGTATCTAGCCCAATGGTCTGGATCTTGAGAAAGTTTGCAAAGACCTCCGAAATAAACGAGTGAGTGGCCCCTGAATCTATCAAGGCCTTGGTAGCGGAACCAGATATAAAAATTCTCCCTGTCAACAACATAGTCTCCGGGTTGGTTTCCGCGGCATGGAGAGCAAAAACTCTGCCTTGGGTAGGCAGATTCCTCTGAGGGCACTGCAGCAACATGTGGTCTGGACTGCCACACTTAAAACACTTTCCTGAGCCAGCCATACATGCTCCAGGATGGCGACGTGAGCACCTGGGACAAACTGGGTGCTCCTGAGTCCTCGGGGCTGGGCGTCCCCGCTGCTGCTGCTGCTGCTGCTGGCCTCGGTTCCTGGGCGGTCCATGAAAAGGCCTCTTATTCTGCTGCTGGTGCTGATAAGGAGGAGTGCGGTGCGGTGCCTGGACTGGGCGCTTGCCCTGGCGATCCCTCTCGATATCCCGCAGATCCTGCTCTGCGGCTAAGGCCTTGGAGACGGCAATCTCATAAGTAGCAGGGTCAGATACCCTAACATCCCGGCGCAAGATCGGCCGTAAGCCCACCAGGAAGTGCATCAGCTTGGCTCTGGCATCATTCGCGATCAGGGGCACAAAGTGACAGCCCCTCTCGAACTTACGGATAAACTCCGTAACCGTCATATCCCCCTGTCTCAGGCTCATGAACTCGGTGGTCAGCCTGGTGCGAACCTCCTCAGCAAAATACTTGGAGTAGAAAACCTCCGTAAAGCAGGTCCAAGAAAGTGTAGCCAATGTCAGGGCTACCGAAGCTCCTTCCCACCATAAGCGGGCGTCTCCAGTGAACAAGTAGGTGGCACATCGGACTCGGTCTGCGTCCCCCAGCTCCATAAAATCGAAGATAACCTCGAGGGATTTGATCCATCCCTTGGCAACCATGGGGTCAGATGCCCCAGAGAATTCCTTCGGGCGCATCTTCATGAATCGCTCATACACAGCCTCGGGCCCTGTCGGCCTGGCTGCGGCTGCGGCTACGGCTGCGGCATTGCCCCCCTCAAACTGTGCGAAGAACTGTGCCATCCCAGCTAACATCTGGGCACTCATGTCCGGTGGGGGCGGTGGAGGAGGTGGTAGGTCTCCCTCTGGTCTACGCTCCTCCCTGTCTTCTCGGCGAGGCTCCTCCTCTCAGTTGCGCTCTAAAATGCGTCTAGGGGGCATACTGTTCCAACATAACCCATACGTAACTAACATGCATAATTCCATAATTTATTTTAAATGAACTCTGAAATACTGAAAATCTGGAAGCATGCTGACAAACTAATTCATGCTTTAACTAAAATGCTGAACAAAATGCTGAACTGAAAAACTTACAGACCGAAGACGTGGATTCGTGAGCTTCTTGCGGTCAGTAGTAGTGAAACCCTATACAGAACCACCGCTCTGATACCAACTGTGAAGGGCCTAAAACTCCTTTCTTGAAAATTTGCGGAAAATTAAAAATTTTCTTTTTAAAAGAACTTAAATGGCCTCATTCATAAAATCACTGGGGAATCAAGTTCAATGTTTAAAATAATAGCAGCGGAAGAAAATAAAGTTTTGCCAACAATAACAACTTAAAAATTATCCAACGACTGATAAAAATTGTTTGCGGAATAAAATAACAACTACTGCACTGAGGTGCTCGGGTGCCACTACTGCCGACCCAAGCTGGCTCACTGGTCCCCGCCCTCGGCCCTGGCCTCATCAGTACCTACAACAATCAAGTCTAGTGAGCCTAAAGACTCAGCATGCATATATCACAGGTAACGAGTAAAAATCTGAATTAAAAATATGCATGAGTTAACATATCCTGTCCTGAGGCATACTGAAAATAATCTGTACTGAGCAATTATAAGACGTGCATAATTGAACTGGAAATCACTGTAAAAATATTTGCTCCTTGGAGCCTGTACTGAAATATCTGGTAAAATTTTCTGTTGAGATCATGTTTTACGCCTGTGGCCACTGCACTAAGCTGAACTGATCGGTAACTGGCTACCGGGGAGGCTGAAACTGAACTGAGCTGGCCGATCACTGGCGACCGGGTGATACCATACTGAACTGATCGGTCACTGGCGACCGTATAAAATAACACTCCCACATAGTGAATGAACCACAAGCCATTTCGCATAAATCTCAAAAATAATCATTTTCTATTTAATGCACGTAAAATAATTAACTGGCATAATGAAAATGTCCCGTAATTTTACCAACTGGATTGGATTGGATCGTTCCCAGGCTCGCTGCAACCTAACTGTGCCATGAAAAATATGCAATAGCTTAAACTTGACCAACTACGCAATTTACGTTCAAAAGATGCGACTATGACGCCTAATGACTTCGCATTTAATCATGACTCCGAGCCAACCTGAACCGACACTGAACCGACGTATAGTCATGATTAAAATACGCTGAAAAATCATAAAATAATGCTCCTAAAATGATAGGGTCAAAATCTAGGTGAAATGGAGGCCAAAACACGAAACGCTCTTTCGAGAGTCAATTTGGCACATTGCACCGTAAATTCTCGTACGACCTCAAAAATGATCCAAATGACAAACGGTCAAAAACATGACCTTCCTAACTAAATGAGGCACTGTCCAGTCCAAGGCCATGGGCTAAAAGCCAACCTAGAACTCGAACGAGCCTCTGAACCGACACAGCAACTTGCTGTAATTTCCAGCAGCTTCGCAACTACAAGACTTGCGTTGGTTTCGAGACTATCGGCCATTAGGGGAGTGAACCACCGACCAGAGACTCTTACCAACATCCCAAGGAATGATTTGAACCATGGCTAAGGGCCCTAGGCCAGCCACAATCCGCATCACACCAAAACTCAACCGAAGGGTCCAACCGAGAGCAACGTGCATGCGTGTGTAGTGTTTATGCTATGATTGATGTCTTGCGTCGTTCCAGTCGCCATTTGATTGACCATGGCACGATCTAGACATCTAGGAGCATGATATGAACCGTGGCTAAGGGCCATAGGCCAACCAAGATCCATACCAAGCAACAAAAGAAACGAAACCATATGCTGAAAAATGGAAGGGGTCGAATGGGGAAAGGGGCTGTTTTGATCTTTTGATTAAAAACCGATGAACCATGGACCAAGCCACAAAAAGGGCAACTTAGTCACGTCTTAGACATGCTAGGGGAGTGATCCAACCATGGCTATAGGCCCTTGGGGCAGCCAAGATCAGATCCTTCCTCCATGACAAGAAACTGAATTTTTCGAACAACATTTCTGCACCTATGGGGAGGTTGCTGTCATTCTGAATTTCCAGCAAGCATGGGGCTGGTTTGAATGGACCAACATGGTCCTAATGCATCCTACTACATGTATATAAGCCGCCTTGGGAGCTTGGAGTCGATCCAATACCTGAAACTCACAAACCAAAAGAAATCGTGAAGCTTGCCAAGGAAATCGAAAATTCTGCATGTGTGGTTTCAAAATGTTTTGACATGGATCTCGATTTTTACTTGAATAAACATGATCATGTACTGAAAAATAAATGATAATATGACTTGATTGAGGTTTGAAAGAAATCTAGACATGCCTGGTTTCGTTTCGAAAGAAAACGAACGAAACGACGACGACGCGGCACGGAGGAGGTGGAGCGCTTCTTGTCTACCTTTCTTGCTCTCGATTTTCTTGCCTTCCCTCTAGCTAAGACTCACGATTTTTCTACTGAAAAGGGGTCTGATTTCACTCTGAATTTTCGAAAAGGATAGGGGGGAAAAATGGTTAGGAAGGGGAGGAGAAAGGGTGCAAGATATAAGGAAAGAATCAAGACCAAGTCTTCTCATTTTTGAATTTTGAATTATGGTTTGATATCAAATGAGTTGGTGGATGCTTCTAGGAGGTAGTGGCCGAAATTTTGCTTATTTTTCTAGTCTAGGATATGTCCATTAATTAATTAAATTGTGCTCCCAAAAATCCTAGAATTATCCTACTAATTACATGCAAAGAATTGGTCAAAGTTGATGAGTTGGAAAATGAATCTTCTAGCACTAAGGGTGGCCGAAAAATGCATGATAAAATAAAGGGAAATGTTGATTATCTAGTCAACTAATAATCCTTGAAAGCCTTACTAATCCTTTAAATAATTTAGTGAGCTAACCCCTTAATTTAATAACTTAAATGAGTTCATTTCTTAATCACCTCAAATAATTAAATTAAATCCTCAAACCTCCCTTTCTAACTTAAATGAACTTGGTTGCTAGCTAAATTAACTTCTGGAAATATTTCTCGAATCTTAAATTCTATCTCAAAACTCCAACTCCGGTCCGGCCTCCTTGAAATAACTGAAATGCTAAAGATCAAACTACTGAACTGAAATAATAAAATAATTAACTTCAAACAAATGCATTTAAAATAATCATGCAATGAAGTCAATTAAATTTAAAAATCTAGAATTATGCATGGCTTATACGTCTACTGATATACGGGTTCTACAGTAGAACCGAAGACAGATTGAAAAACAGACTGATTATATAATTGTTATGAATTTCAGAGTTGAATTGGGTTGAGATATGATATCAGATGTGTATCGTTATTGACCATAAGTTGCAAGGATTGATATGTATCGATTTGTACTGCTGGGTATATTAAGATTGTACAGTTATGCTGTTGAAACAGAATTTGATTGAGTTTTGATTATATCTAGTATTGATTGAGGAAGGTATTGATATTGTAGTCCTCGTTATTGTCATTGCCAGATTGAGTATTGACAGGCATTGAATCCGAGACTTCGACAGAGTCAGATTGATAGAAAGAAAGGTATAAATAAATTTTGATTCGGGATTGCACAACTCGAGTTAGATTCGACTTGAGTTTTCCAAAATCACATACTGAATGATTATTGCATTTGATATTTGCAATGCATGATATTGATATGCTTATTCTATTGATTATAGCAAAGCATGAGTCAGAGTTGGGCAGACCCGCCTAGTCTTTGGCAGAACCGCCAAGTCACTGGACTTTTGGATATATATCGGTAGACTGAGGAGAAGACCGACTCCTACTGCAGATCTTCAATATAGACAGCCAAAGTCTGCGACTAAGAACGTACCACCATCTAGCTGGGGTAAAGTAGATGGAAGAACGTTGCGTTCTTATATAGATCGGGATCCCTAGATTAGGATGAGTCGAGTCAGAGTCTAGGAGTCACAGAGTGTGATTCAGAGATTGCATTGATACATGTTTTTCAGATTTGATACATGTTATTGATATGTGTTTCATGCTTTTATATATGCTTTTATATGACTGCATGTTTACATTGTTTATACTGGGATATATATCTCACCGGAGTTATCCGGCTGTTGTCGTGTTTGTATGTGTGCATGACAACAGGTGGGACAGGTTCAGGGTCAAGGAGATGAAGAGAGATCGTGATTAGAGTGGAGACTACGGACTTTGATTAGAGATAGGGTTTAAACACTTGATTTATAGTCGTTAAACATTAGTTTGAATGATTGTATATAGTACAAAACTTGTACTTTAATACTGGCATGTATATTAGAATGTATTCCATTACGTTCCGCATTTCATATTGTATAAAAAAAATTTAGACCTTGTTTATTATAATTGATTAAATTGTCCCAAATGATGATTAAGAGCATGATTAGCGTCCGGGTCCCCACAACAGGTGGTATCAGAGCGATAGATCCTTTAGACTGAGATAGGAGCTAGTGAGCGGGGTAAATTGAGTTTTCTTTCCTTGCTTATGATTGCTAGCATGTGTTACTGCTTTATATAATACATGTTTACTTGACTATCTGATTTGATTTGTAACATGTATTATTAAGAATGAATCAGAACCGATTCTTGATCAACAGTAAGATGATCAGAGGCGAACTGAAACAGATATGTTGTATTTGGTTACTAACCCTTGTGGTAATCAGATATGCCTCTCCGAAGAATACCAGAACAGGGTAGTACTTCGAATCCTCCAATGGATGTTATAGCAACACCGATGGAAACACTGTTGAAGAGGTTTCAGTCATTTAAACCGCCAACCCTAAAAGGAACAGAGACTTCTGTTGACTGTGAGAGCTGGTTAGATGACATTGAGATGCTGTTTGAATCCTTGGACTACACTGATGAGCGGAGAGTGAAACTGATAGGGCACCAGTTGCATGATGTTGCAAAAAACTGGTGGATTACAACCAAGCGGGCATTGGAGCATCGAGGTACAGTTATTACCTGGAATGTATTTAGAACTAAGTTTTATCAAAGATTCTTTCCAGTGTCGTACAGGAAGGATAAAGGAGCGGAATTTGCAAACTTGAGGCAGGGTCAACTGAATATTGAGGAATATGTGACCAAGTTTTCTACCTTGTTGCGATTTGCTCCACATGTGGCCGAGAATGAAGAAGCTATTGCTGATCAGTTCATCAATGGTTTGAATCCCGAGATCTTTACATTGGTGAACACCGGCGACCAAATAATTTCACTGATGCCCTGAACCGAGCCAAAGGAGCAGAAGCTGGTCTGATTAAACAGAAAGGAGCTTCCTATGTTCCTCCAGCACTGAGACCACAGCAACCACCTCCCAGATTTGAGGGTGGCAGCTGCAGTAGTGGAAAGAAGGACTTCTTGAAAGCTAGAGGAAAGCAATTCAAGAAGACAGGGAGCAGTTCATCTAGCTCTGGTGGTTCTCGACAGAGCCAGAGCTATACTGGAGTATACTGCAGAACTTGCGGAGGGAGACATCCGACAGAGCAATGCTAGGGAGTGACGGGTAGTTACAACGTCTGCAAACAGCAGGGACACTTTGCTAGGGTGTGTCCACAGAGAGGTTCCCAAAGATCTCAGGGAGCCGAATCATCTGGATCAGCGGCACAGACTGATAGATGACCTGCTACTGTTCATTCGTTTCAGCCAGCCCCAGCTCAGTCACAGCAGAGGCCTGGAGGTAGCCAGACAGTGAGCTAGCCTCCTAGACAGCAGGCCAGAGTATTCGCTTTGACAGAGGAGCAGGCTCAGGAGGCACCAGATGATGTTGTTGCAGGTAACTGTTTTATCTCTGGTTACCCTGCTTATATATTGATTGATACTGGTGCTTCTCATACATTTATTTCTGAGAAATTTGCATTGAGTCATGCTTTGCCTATTGAGTCATTATCGTCTGTAGTGTCTGTCTCTTCTCCATTGGGGACAGGTTTAATATCAGTGAATTCTGTAAAACATTGCATACTACAGTATGACGGGCATGAGATTGAGTTAGATTGCATCGTACTTGGATTGTTTGATTTTGACTGTATTATCGGGATTGATATGCTGACCAAGTACAGAGCGACTGTTGATTGTTTCCACAAGATTGTGAGATTCAGACCAGATATGGCCGATGAGTGAAAATTCTACGGTAAGGGTTCTAGATCGAGAATTCCTTTGATATCCGTATTTTTTATGACTCGATTGTTACAGAAAGGAGCAGAGGGATTCCTTGTCTATTCAGTTGATTTACTGAAATCGAGTCCATCAATGGCAGACCTGCCAGTGGTGTGTGAGTTTGCTGATGTCTTCCCAAATGAGATTCCTGGATTACCTCCGATTCGAGAGATTGACTTCAGCATTGAGTTAATGCCAGGTACAGTTCCTATTT
The DNA here is from genome assembly GCF_025594145.1 of Primulina tabacum. Classification (NCBI taxonomy): domain Eukaryota; kingdom Viridiplantae; phylum Streptophyta; class Magnoliopsida; order Lamiales; family Gesneriaceae; genus Primulina; species Primulina tabacum. The sequence goes on along the minus strand of NC_134564.1, from coordinate 13,939,655 downwards.
CGAGGGCTCCGTACAGAATGGCACCGTTGAGTTGAAAGAGTTTAAAGAACAGTTGGAGGATTCACTAGCCAAGGGGTATATCAGACCGAGTGTGTGTAGAACCCGTAAATCAGTAGACGTATAAGCCATGCATAATTCTAGATTTTTAAATTTAATTGACTTCATTGCATGATTATTTTAAATGCATTTATTTGAAGTTAATTATTCATTAGTTCAGTTCAGTAGTTTGATTTTTAGCATTTCAGTTATTTCAGTGAGGCCGGACTGGAGTTGGAGTTTTGAGATAGAATTTAAGATCCAGAAAATATTTTCAGAAGTTAATTTAGCTAGCAACTAAGTTCATTTAAGTTAGTAAGGGAGGTTTGAGGATTTAATTTAATTATTTGAGGTGATTAAGAAATGAACTCATTTAAGTTACTTAATTAAGGGTTATATTCAATAAATTATTTGAGGGATTAGTGAGGCTTTTAAGATTTATTAATTATCAACTAGATAGCAATATTTCCCCTTCATTTTATTTGTAGATTTTCGGCCACACCCCTAGAAGAACAAACTAGGACTTGCCAACTCACCTTTGACCCATTCTTGGTTGATTAGCATGCTAATTCTTTTAGCTATTTTTCCACCTTAATTAATTAATACTAGACCGCTATCCTAACCCTTGATTGGCGTGATAAAATCGGCCACTATACTCTAGAATCACCCAAGAGATCATTTGATAGCAATTCAAATTCAAAATTCAAATGCATGAAGACTTGGTCTTGATATGATCCTTATACCTTGCACCTATCCCCCTCACTCCCATAACCACTTATCTCCCCTCCCTCACCACCGAAATACCTCATCATTCAGATCCATTTTCAGTGTAGAAAAGTCGTGAGTTCATAGCCTTAGAGTAGAGAGAAAAATCGAGAGTAAAGAAAACAAGAGAAGCGCTCCATCTCCTCCGTGCCGCGTCGTCGTTGTTTCGTTCGTTTTCTTTCGAAACGAAACCAGGCATGTCTAGATTCTTTCAAAACCCCAATCAAGTCATATTATCATTTATTTTTCAGTACATGATCAAGATTTATCATTTCAAAAACCGAAATTTTCAGTAGACAAGAAACGAAAATTCTGCACAGATTTTTTTATCGACTTCCATGCTTCACGATTGGTATGTTTTGTTTCGATTTCAGGGATGGATCGTTCCAGGGGCTTGAGGCTGCATATGTACATGTACTAGGACATGTTAGGGCCATGTTAGAACGTTTATTTCAGTCCCATTCTTGCTGGAAAAACCGAAATGACAGCAAGCCCCATAGGTGCAGAAAATGGTGTTCGAAAATTTCAGTTTCCTGTCATGAGGGTTTGATCTGATCTTGGCTGCCCTAAGGGCTCTTAGCCATGGTTGGATCACTCCCATAGCATGTCTAAGACGTGACTAAGTCACCTTTTTTGTGGCTTGGTCCATGGTGCATCGGTTTTAATCAAATCAACAAGAACAGCCCCTTTCCCCATTCGGCTTCTTCATTGGTTCAGCATATGGTTTCGGTTTTTGGCTGCTTGGTACGGATCTTGGTTGGCCTATGGCCCATAGCCACGGTTCATACCATGTCCCTATATTTCTAGATCATGCCATGGTCAATCAAATGGCCACTAGAATGACGCAAGACGTCGATCTAAGCAAAACACTACACACGCATGCACGTTGGCTCTCGGTTGGAGTTTCGGTTGAGTTATGGTGTGACGCGGATTGTGGCTGGCCTAGGGCCCTTAGCCATGGTTCAAATCATTCCTTGGGATGTTGGTAAGAGTCTCTGGTCGGTGGTTCACGCCCCAATGGCCGGTAGTCTCGAAAACAACACAAGTTACACGATTGTACAGTTGCTGGAAAATTACAGCAAGTTGCTGTGTCGGTTCGGTGGCTCAATCGAGTTCTTGGTTGGCTTTTAGCCCATGGCTTCGGACTGGACAGTGCCTCATTGAGTTAGGAAGGTCATTTTTTTGACCGTTCGTCATTCGGATCATTTTTGAGGTCGTACGAGAAATTACGGTGCGATGTGCCAAATTGACTCTCGAAAGAGCGTTTCATGTTTTGGCCTCCATTCCACCTAGATTTCGACCCTATCATTTTAGGAGCATTATTTTATGATTTTTCAGCGTATTTTAATCATGACTATACGTCGGTTCGGTGTCGTTTCAGGTTGGCTCGGAGTCATGATTAAATGCGAAGTCATTAGGCGTCATAGTCGCATCTTTTGAACGTAAATTGCATAGTTGGTCAAGTTTAAGCTATTGCATATTTTTCATGGCACAGTTAGGTTGCAGCGAGCCTGGGGACGATCCAATCCAATCCAGTTGGTAAAATTACGGGAATTTTCATTATGCCAGTTAATTATTTTACGTGCATGAAAACAGAAAATGATATTTTTTTGAGATTTATGCGATATGGCTTGTGGTTCATTCATTATGTGGGAGTGTTATTTTATACGGTCGCCAGTGACCGATCAGTTCAGTATGGTACCACCCGGTCGCCAGTGACCGGCCAGCTCAGTTCAGTTTCAGCCTCCCTGGTAGCCAGTTACCGATCAGTTCAGCTTAGTGCACTGGCCACAGGCGTAAAACATAATCTCAACAGAAAATTTTACCAGTTATTTCAGTACAGGCTCCAAGGAGCAAACATTTTTACTGTGATTATCAGTTCAGTTATGCACGTATTATAATTTCTCAGTACAGATTATTTTCAGCATGCCTTATGACATGATATTTTATCCCATGCATATTTTACTTCAGGTTTTTCTCGTTACCTGCGATATATGCATGTTGAGTCTTTAGGCTCACTAGACTTGATTGTTGTAGGTACTGATGAGGCCAGGGCCGAGGGCGAGGACCAGTGAGCCAGCTTGGGTCGGGAGTAGTGGCACCCGAGGACCTCAGAGCAGCAGTTGTTATTTTATCCCGCAAACATTTTTATCAGTCGTTGGATAATTTTTAAATTGTGATTTTTGGCAAACTTTATTTTCTTCCGTTGCAATATTTTGAAATATTGAACTTGATTCACCAGTGATTTTATGAATGAGGCCACTTAAGTTCTTTTAAAAAGAAAATTTTTAATTCTCCGCAAATTTTCAAGCAAGGAGTTCTAGGACCTTTTCAGTGTGTCTCCTTAGGATGCTCCAGTACTGTTTGTGAGGAAGAAAGACGGTTATATGAGATTATGTATTGATTATCGGCAACTGAACAAGGCTACGGTAAAGAACAAATACCCGTTGCCTCTCATTGATGATTTGTTTGATCAGTTGCAGGGTTCATTTGTATATTCCAAGATCGATCTGAGATCTGGATATCATCAACTGAGTCAGAGTCAGAGTTGGGCAGACCCGCCTAGTCTTTGGCAGAAGACCGACTCCTACTGCTTGATATTGATATGCTTATTCTATAGATTATAGCAAAGCAAAAGCATGAGTCAGAGTTGGGCAGACCCGCCTAGTCTTTGGCAGAAGACCGACTCCTACTGCTTGATATTGATATGCTTATTCTATAGATTATAGCAAAGCATGAGTCAGAGTTGGGCAGACCCGCCTAGTCTTTGGCAGAACCGCCATGGCAGAACCGCCAAGTCACTGGACTTTTGGATATATATCGGTAGACTGAGGAGAAGACCGACTCCTATTGCAGATCTTCAATATAGACAGCCAAAGTCTGGGACTAAGACGTACCACCATCTAGCTGGGGTAAAGTAGATGGGAGAACGTTGCGTTCTTATTCAGATCAAGATCCCTAGATTAGGATGAGTCGAGTCAGAGTCTAGGAGTCACAGAGTGTGATTCAGAGATTGCATTGATACATGTTTTTCAGATTTGATACATATTATTGATATGTGTTTCATGCTTTTATATATGCTTTTATATGACTGCATGTTTACATTGTTTATACTGGGATATATATCTCACCGGAGTTATCCGGCTGTTGTCGTGTTTGTATGTGTGCATGACAACAGGTGGGACAGGTTCAGGGTCAAGGAGATGAAGAGAGATCGTGATTAGAGTGGAGACTACGGACTTTGATTAGAGATAGGGTTTAAACACTTGATTTATAGTCGTTAAACATTAGTTTGAATGATTGTATATAGTACAAGACTTGTACTTTAATACTGGCATGTATATTAGAATGTATTCCATTACGTTCCGCATTTCATATTGTATAAAAAAAAATTTAGACCTTGTTTATTATAATTGATTAAATTGTCCCAAATGATGATTAAGAGCATGATTAGCGTCCGGGTCCCCACACTCAGCATGTGTGTGCATTAATTTGTGGCTGTGCTGTCACTGGTGTTGACAACACCAGTTTGTGTTTGACCATTATTAGGATATTAGACATTTTGCATATTCATAAATTACCCTTTTTCATTGGTTGTTTACATCATGTTGACAAATCTCTCAAGTGTGCACCCTGACTGTGTACAATCCTTCTATGCTAAGTGAGTACTCAACCTCAAACTGGTGTGATAAAATCAAGAATCTCTTGGGTTTATCCAATATTAATGAAGTAAGTTGCGTCTCCATAAGACGATTATCAGGTGAAAAACAGAAAAGAGGAATCAAATGTTTTTATGAGTTAGAAGAAAATGGAAAAAGTTACCTAGAAGAGTCCATCGAAGACCGTTCTTCTAGTGTGGGAGCTACCACTTCTAAAAAGAACAAACACAGAAATGGAAAAAGCTACCTAGAGGAGTCCTGTGAATACTGTTCTTCTAGAGTGGGAGCTACCATGACTAAAAATTTCTTTGATTTTTGAAGGATTGCTGCACATGTTAATGGTGTTGCACTTCGGTGTTGTCAACACTGAGTCCCAACACAATATTTCTTTCAGATTGCCTATCATCTTATCTTTTCATCTACATTTAGGCATCATTAGGTCATGCATATATGTTTGTGTGATTTCGTCAACTCAGCAGGTGATCCGTTTCTAACTTACAACAGTTGATGAAATTCCTTAAGATTTTGTCTTGAAGAAAAATGGCATCTCTTGTTTATGGGGTGTAATCGATGTGGGCTTGATTTGGATCATCTATGGAAATGTTTAAATGCACACTCAAACTTTTTGTACCGTTTGATTAAGGAGTTAAATTGTTAATAAGTTGCGGGTAATATTCCAAAAAGTTACCGTTGGAGTAGAAACGGCTATTCTGTTATCATCCTACTGTTTCCTTCACATCGTTCTGGGTAAAAATATTACCGTTACACTTAGTGATATATTTACCTTTGTCAACTAAACTTGCGTAATTTACACTTGATATTCTTCTCTGAATTTCTGAAATAACACTCGATTGTTCCTTATCTTCTTCCTGAGTTATTCACAATTCGTGTGTCTATCTTATCACATGGCTGACAATTCGTTTGATCTCCAGGATATTCGCAGTGAAATGGCAGCCAGTCACAGTGTTGCTCCTCCGATGTCAACACCACCATCAACACCAACAACAACACCACCTACAGAGTTCCCTCCTGAAAATTCGATGCAGATGATAGTTGTTGCCCAGAGCCTATTCCACTGGACGAGATTCTCCCAGGTGAACCTGGAAACCCGCTGGATGTTGACAATCCCATTGATACCGAAATCTATCGACAAACTTTTCCTGCTCAACCTCCAATTTTTCGAAGGCAATCAAAACGCCAAGCAGGGTATAGCCCTAATTTCGATGCACCAAAGAAGCCACGGATGGCCACCTACTTCACTCTTGATCCAGATTTTTCATCAGGAGACGACTCCAATGATGAAAACTTTGAGCTAGTTGCTCGAAAACGTCCCACTTCTGCGAAAAAGGCGTCTGCCTCCACCTCTGCTGCTCCACCTGCGAAATCTACTGAACATCTTCCCGAGGTAGGTTTCTCTTCTGAAGATGAACAATCTCTGGCTGACTTTCTTAACAGCTTGCGTGAATCAAAAAGGCAACAAGAGTCAGTGGATAAAGAGGTCGATACTCAACCGGAGACTCTTGAGAAAAGCCTATCTGAATCCGAGACTGAAGCCGAAGAATCTGAGGATGAATCTATTCAAGCAGTGAGTATTGAAGAAAACATTGAAGGTGTTGAGTCCAGTGTTGAGGCAAGTGCTGACGACACTGATTTGGTTGACTATGATCTTTCTTCCGCTTTTTCCTCCAAGTTCTACACTGAGTCTGCTGTGGCTCAATGGTATCTATATGCCCACTGAGATTTTATTGAGGAACGCAACATCGATTTCGAAGCATACGGGAGATACAATCTGACTGACTTCCTTCAGTCTCGCAGATTGAGTTCTACTGTCAACTCAGTGCTGCCCTATGCACGAAGACCAATCCTGGAATTCTACTGCAATCTGGTCTCCAGTGTTGGTGATGGGAGATCTGCCAAGTTTGGGAGGGTGTTTGTCCGAGACAACATCTATGATTTCTCTCCCTACATTATAAACGAGTTCTACAACACTCCTATTCCTGACTGGGAGGATCCCCTCCCACACATTGATGAGATCACATCAGTTCTCACGGGGGTCCTATTCACAGAATTTCCTAGCCTCCCCAAACGACTTGCAGCGGCAAATCTGACCTCTTTATACTCTGTCCTCCATAAAACTGCTATCCGCAATTGGACTCCCTCATCCAATACCACAGTTGTAACCAGACCACAAGCAGTTACACTCTTCACTATTGGGACAGGGCTCAACTTCAATTTTGGTCAACTAGTTTTCTCCACGGTTCTTCAATTTGCGGAAGGAGGAATGAAATAAACTAAGCTCCCGTTTCCATCCTTGATCTTTGGTATTCTGGAATCCCAAGGTTTTGTATCTGATGCAGAGGATCAGTTGATCGCCATAGGAGAACCATTGAAAATTGCCTCAGCCTATCATAAAGGAAACCGGATAGTTGACCTCCCTTGGTCTGCACCGGGTGCTAGACCCCATACTGCTCACACTGCTCCTTCATCTGTTCCTTCGACTACTACCGGTGTTGCTCCTGGTGTTGCACCAGGTGTTGACAACACTGCCACCTCATCCCACCCTGCATCTGAAGACTATGTCGTAATGATGGTACCCGAGGTCCATGCCCAAATTGCCTTCGGTCTTCAACAGATTCAACAAGCTCGTGACACCATTGCCTATGCCAACACGCTGATAACCCAATCCAATGCCACAATCGCATATTATGAGAATCTGATTGCGGATTATCGACTGCTCCTCGAGGTGGGCGTGCATTCTGGTCAAAAAGGGGGAGATGATGCACTGCCAAAAATGGGACAAGAAACTGAACCTGGTCCTTCCACTAGAGATAGTGCGGGAGACACTGATGAGGATGATGATGGCACTGCTGTTTAGGCCCCTTTCGTATCTTTTCTTTGTTCTTGTTTCTTTCATATCTATCTGTTTTGGGTTGTATCTATTCTACTAATGCCCTGCTGTTTTGTATATGCTATTGAAGTAATAAACTCCTCATTAAAACCTGTCCTCGTGCAAATATTTTTTGGTGTGTGTTGTGCGTAAGTGTTGACAACACTGATTACAACACTCCACTGAACTGATCTGCTGCAGGGGGAGATGTGCTTTACAAATTCAGGGGGAGTTACTAGCTTCATATTTCAGGGGGAGTAATGAATTTTGTGCCATGTCCATCATTTTTGAAATTTTGTCCAGAAATGCAAAAAGAGGGAGATTGAAAGGAATATTTGATTCCTAATTTGATTAAGATTGAGTTTTTGATTTTGCACTTCTAGACTAAATTTGATAGATTTGTTTTCCTAGATATAGTGAATCTTATTATTAGGAATTATCTACTTAAGTTGAAAAATTATCTATAAGATATAAGGTATTTGCTTTAAAATAGAGTTTGATTCCTATTAAACTCTAGTTACCTTATTTACAGATGGAAGTATCCTTGGAGATCTAGGTCAAAGAATTACTCTATATAAAGTGGGACAAAGATTGAAAAAGGTTCGCGATAAGGAGAGAAAATTAACAGACGGCCTCTGAAGCTTTGCTGAAGTTAATTCAGTCGTGGAGAATTGCATAAGGAGCTGAAGTGACTACATCAAACACGTGACTGTGTTACCAAGTGGTGCTGCCTACATCCAAGAACAACACTGACGCAGAGTGTTTGTTCGAAGGGTGTTTTTCGGTTTTGTGTCTGAACAATACGTTGCTTGTATCTGGTGTTTATTTTGAGTTGTTGACGCAATTTAATTCCTTGGATTGTCAGGGAATTTAGTTTTGTTAAATTTCACTAGTATTAATTTTTGGTGTAAACGATTTACATATTTTCTAGTGAATTTCTCGCCATGAGGCATCGCACAAGTATTGGTACTTGTGCATAATTTAACCGAAGTGTTCATTTATTATATGTTCTATTTTGTGTCCTTAATATTTAATTTTCGTTGCCTGTTGTGTGCTGTGTTGACAACACCGTACACAACACTGAATTCTGACAAATTAGTTTTGAACTGTTCATTTTCTGTACGTTTATGCGAAGAAATCCTTTCAAGTAACATTGTGAGAATATGGTGAAATGATTAGTCTAGAAATTAATGATTAATAATATAATATAAACTTAGAGAATCTTATTTAAATGATATAAATTTTAATATAATCTCAATAATTTTTCCATAAAAAAACAAACTCCAAAAAATATTAAAACTTCACACATGGTTACTAATTGTATATTGTTATTCAAGAGTTCCATAGAAATATGGATGATAAGCCAATTGAATTAGAAAGTCGTAAAATTTGAAAATTCGGAACGATGGTATTATAAAATTCCACTGTCAAGACATATCTCATGTAATTAACAACGTGTGTTTATATCATTGAAATAATTATCTAAATATGATAACTTTTGTTATTGCAAATTTACGGTTTTCCTCATCTAAAAATTTTAAATATAAATAAAGATAAGATTTAATTTAAAAATAAAGATAACTATATGATTAAATATTAAAAAGAAAGACTATTTTAGGGGAAAAAAATTCTTCAAGACAGTTGTATAACAAATATATAATTACAATTTAAATAAAGTTTCACCAAATCAATTAGAAACAGTTAGTACAGGAGTCTCGAATTTAATTATAAAGTATAGATAGGATTAAGCAGCAAACACATTTTAATAACATTCTTTACGCCTATAGAAGATATATTTAAAATTTCTAAGGAATATTTTATTATAAGAATATAATTCATATTCTTGTACCGTATTTTGTACAAGTTTAGTAGGCTTATGATTTGCCATATTTAAATAATGTTTATTAGCTTTTCTTTTTTCTAAAGGATCTTTTATTTGATCTATGAGATCTAAAATGAAATTTTCTTCATTTGATATAACATTTATTTCTAAGCCCATAAAATTTATAAGACAGGTATCACAATCACAATCTGGTTCACAGATTTTATGATCTGACATTTCAGAATCATTATCTGAATTACTATTAGAATATTCAGAGAATTCATTGTCAATAATATTGATATAAAAATTTTTTTGTTTTAAATTTTCTTCTTTATTAAGAAGAACATTTATCAATGATTCTTTTAAATCATTGTTTATATTAAGATTATTAATCTTTTTCTTGACATAACACTTATTAGCCTTATGCCCAATTTTTCCACATTTCCAGCATACTGGAATTTTAGTAGATTCATTTTTTATGGGTTTTTTAAATCTTTTCTTAGAATATTTTTTAGATTTTTCTTTATCTTTTAGATAATGTTTCTTTCTTCTAAAAGGAAATCTTTTTCTTTTCTTATCCCTTTTAGGATATTGTATTGGTTGAAAGCCTATTTGCTCACAAAAGTCGCCAATAATATTTCGATTTTCTTCTTTTTGCATATCAAGCTGCCTTTTTAACTTGATATCATTACAAAGAGTTATACCTTCTGCAGTTATTTCTGCAGATAAATCTTCATAAGTAAGAATACTCCAATCTATAGAGTTTGTTGGAGATTTAGATTTTAATCTATTTTTAACTCTTTCAGCAAAAAAAACTGAAAGTCCAGAAATAAATTTTTCTTTCCAGAAATTTGCATTGCAATCATTTCTAGTTAAGACTTTTGTCATAAACACGTCTTTATACCATCTAAATTCAGATAGTGTTGGACATCTTAAATTTATTAATTGTTCTTGAGATCTATTTAATTGAAATTCATTAGCTCCAATAAAATTAGATAGAATGGTATAAATCGGTGTATTAACTACATCAGATTTTTCTCTTCCATTAAGATCAATTATAGAAGAATTAATAATTTTGTTTTTTGCATCTTTTGAGAGGTAAAAATCCCACCAACCTTGAAGTTGGCCAGTAAAACCAGTAATAATGGCTTGATCAATTTGCCTGTCATTATTACCTTTTATTTTTACGGCAGAAGAGTATATTAACATTTGTTTAATAACAGTTTTAATCTGATATTCAGATTTACCATCTATGTTCCATTCAGTAATGGCTTCACCATTAAACTGAACATAATCTTTTTTTTCTTCAATTTGAAGATCAATAGGTGTTGCCTTTTTATAAAAAGATTTTATAATTGATACTTTATGCATTTTATTAATCTGCATTTCATCTTCAGACGAACTTGAAAAATTTTCAAGTTGTTCATCTTTAGTAATTATCGAAATAGATCCTTTTTCTTTTACATTAATTTTTTGTAATCTGTCTATTAGACCTTCCATAAAATTTTTATTTTTTTAGAACTTAAAAGAAATTTTTCTTGTTTAAGATTAGGAGGAGGTTTTATCATCAAAGTTTTTGAACTTTCTCCACAAGAAATTTCTTGTTTGGATTTAGATAAAATCTCTTCTATTCTTGTAGTTTGATTTCTTAAAGAATGTAAAGTTAGATTGGTAAAATTATTTTGATGAATTATATGGTCAAAATTACCATTTCCTAATTCATATTTTATAGGAGCAGCATATATCTCTTTGTTGCCCTTTTTAATTTGAAGAGTAGTAAAGGGAGGATGAATCTCAAAAGATTTTTCTCCTGTTTCATGAACATATAATTTATATGTTGATTCAAGAGTATTTATAAAATACTCATCTTTAAAATTTGGAAATATTTTATTTCTTGCTGGAAAATATAATTTTTTCATCCATTTGAAGAAATCCAAATTTAATTTAGTTTCTTCAACCCATTCGGTATATCTTGAAGAATATAGATTTTGTTGTTTTGAGTTTAAACAACTTAAAAACCATTTTTTCTTATTTAGATTTTTAATCTTTTCTAAAATTTTTTGAATAGAATTGTTAATTAATAACCATAACATTATAACCCATATCAGAAAAAGTAGGAGAATTAGATTTTCTATTATTAACAGAATAACTTCTTTGAAATCTAGAAGTACTAGATTCAGGAAGATCAACCATATATTTTGTTTGAGATATATTATCATTAGTCTTTTGAAGACCAGATATACTAATTTTTTCAAAATCAGAATAGAAGAAGTAGAATTTCTACTTTCTTCTGGGAGTTTAATTCGTAAATGTCTTTGGGATGAGAATTTTATTTCAACATCACCATCTACATATTGAACTATACTCTCTAGTTTTCTAGATTCTTCTTTAATGGTAGGAGCAATATTCTCCATTTTCCAGATTTCTGGTAAAGTAACTTGATTCCAATTTATTGTTTTAGGAATCATAATATTACTTTTATTAATATCAGTTCTAAAGAGTTTCACCTCTTTTGGAACTAATTTGATTAGTATTAATTCTAAAATTAGAAATTTTTGAATTCATTACTTTATAACATATTCCATATATTAGAACAACATTTTCTGTTCCATCTATCATGTCGAAGCCTTCAGTCTTTATGTTTAATGTGAGGGCTTTCATGATATTTGGATCAGAAAGAGACATCGAAAAATTAGGAAAACAACTAAAATGTATTGGTCCTTCACATAATGAGGACTCTACTATTCCTAATAAAGAATCTTCGAATTTATTATGTCTTTGATCTCGTACTAGGATTAAGGCCGAAGTATTTAAATCTAATCTGGTTAATGGTTTTAAACCTACTTGAATCATACCCAAATGCATAAATCTATAAGATTTCATATGAATATTTATAAGATTTTGAGATAACAAACTGAAAGAATCATAACCTCCTTTTAGAGGAATAACTTCTTCAATAGTTTTTATTATATAATCAAATTTAAAATTAAATCCATTGGATCTATATATCTTCGTATTAGAGGATACTGGTAATTTTCAGTTTTGAATATTTTTCTCGAAATTTTCAGAAATAATTAATTCTTTATTTTTAGTATTACTACTTGAAGATTTATTTTTTGTAAAGGATCTGATTATTTTATCCATTAAGAATTAAGTAGATATTGTCAAGGATTTATAATAACCTTGCCCTTTGGCTTTACAGGCTTTACGGAACCTGACTTGAGGATTTCTCCTGGGTAGAGGTACCTTCTTCTTTATGAGATAAAAGAATAGGATATATTACAAAAATAAAACTTTATGGAAGAATTTCTTCAGAATAATGGCTCTGATACCACTATTACAACAACCAAACCTTAATAAACCTTAATAAAGGTAGAATATTAAAATTAATCTTCAAATCTTCAGCTTTAAGCAGCAAGCTATGAGCTCTGCTTCTCAAATGCCTTTAAGGTAATTTTGGATCTTTCCAAACTTGGATACGTGAACCACTGTTTATAAACAGGATTGACTTCTGGGTCTTTTAATTGATTTTCAAGAATCTCAATTTGAGATTTTATTAATTTGATCTTCTTTTTTAGTTTAAACAGATAATTTGCAGATGGCATGATATAATCGAAAGGTGGATCATAAATATAATCATAAGACATATACTTACATTATTTCGTTGAAGCTGGAAAGATAGAGAGAAAACTTCGAAGCTTTTATTGCTAGAAAGATGTGGTAGTGTTTTCGGTGTGTGGATCACAAAGGGAATCCACTCCTTATATAAACAAAACTAAAACAGTAGTTCCACATACATCCTATAAAACTATGACACGTATTACTTAGAAGATAAGCATACAAGCACAATAATTCATATCAATAATACAAACTTTTTACAATAGACTTTTAGTCGTGCCATCCAGCTCATGATCCCCTTATGTATTCAATAATGCAAAAATGTCATCATCTCCTTCATACGGATCTTGAGCATCTTGCTCTGGATTGTCTTGTTCCGTCATTGGAGTATCATCCTCAGTCTTTTCTTTTCCTTTGGAGGAGGTCGAAGTTGATGCTTTTGTAGATAAATTTGATTTTTCACCAAAGACTTCAGAAAACATAGAAATAATGGTATTTTTATCCAAATGCTGGAAAAGCTCTTTGAATAATGTAGTCTGATTTGGGATATCATGATTCAAATTTTTCATTGTCTCCCTGGCTGGTCCAAGAGCAATTATCCCATGTCGATCATAAATTTTTCTTTCTGCAAAGAAGTCTTCTTTACCCCACCATTTTATTAAAATTTTTCTGATTAAAATAGTATGGGAGAATTTGATTTCAAACTTTTCTTTAGTCATTTCTTCTACACGCCAAAACGCAGCGGAAGTTTTAAAATTTTGATTTATTTTGACAATCAAAATATGATTTGCTTTGGGCGCTCGTATGATTTTATCATAAAACATTCATAGGGCGTTTAGTAAATTATTCCTTTGTGAATTAATCATTTGGCTCCAACTAATCCAGTATAAACGGATTAGCTCTTGATGAATCCCTACGAACTTTCTTCAAGGACTCCTTTCTTCTAATCAGGTCCATTACTAGATGATTTGTTTCTCTTCTAATTTGCACTAGAAAAATTAGAAAAACTTTTGCGTTGGAGATCAAATATCGATAGACGGCTCAAACCCTAAAATTTCTTTAAGGTGGCTGAAATTCTTTTGAGAGGAGAGGAGAGTTTTTCGAGAGTATCAAGGATGGAGGCTAGGGTTTTCAAAATTTATGAATGAATTATGTCTAACCCTAAGCATAATATACATATATATAAGCTTAGGACCCATTAATTAAATTAAACACTTAATTGGCTTAATCAATTAATTATCCTAGTCCAATTAGTTTAATTAATTAATTAATATTTTAAAGTCTAATTAAGAACTTTAATAATATGTATGTTGATCTTATACTCTTACAAGCCCATTATACATATACCCATTACATTTAATTTAAATCCCTTGTAAATTCAACATTTGAATTTAATATTTAAATTATAAATTCAACTCCTTGAATTTATTACCTCCAAAATTTAATATTTAATAAACTCAACTTTTGAGTTTAATAAATTAAATTCTCAAATTTTATAAATTCAACTCCTTGAATTTATTCTCTCCAAATTTCATAAATTCAACTTCTTGAATTTACTATCTCATAAATTCAACTCCTTGAATTTATTTTCTCAAAATTTAATTTTCATAAATTCAACTCATTGAATTTACTATATCATAATATAAATTCAACTCCTTGAATTTATTCTCTCAACGGAAACAAACGATCCAGTGCTAGTGTGACCCTCAATGGTTCAGGGATACAGCTAGTCGTGGGTTCACAACTCTTTGTGATTCGGGACATAATCCTTTATTCGGGTTTACCCTAGTTAGCCCCATTCTTTTCATCAACACCTTGATCAAGAATGTCAGAACTCATTTCTGATTGCACCCATCGGATCATGGTAAGAGCGTCTAGTAGCATCGCCCCATGATCCCCTAGGTATCACTGATAGTGCCTGCAAGAACCAGTCGATTATGATTAACGTACAGTACGGTCCCTTCATCTCATATATCCCGATCGAATCTGCAACCAATTGTTCATCGAGGGTTGCATATTAATTCGATAACTATGTGATAACTATAATAGTGGCATCGCGTGTACTATCGGAGAACTCCTTCTCCAAGGTACATCTCATACTCTGGCCAGAGATTCCATGTACTATGATTACATCAGATTACATAGGATATCCACACCCATAGGTGAGCGGTGAATCCCCGACTACAATGCACTGGCTCCTATATGTGTCGCAACTGTACCCAACCTCACCACCTGATGACTCTCCAGGAGCCGGTAAACGAGTCAAAGCACAGCCCTAGCATATAGAGCCTCAGTGTTGTCCCGGGTCGTAAGGACTAATGGTGTACAATCATAACCACGAACTTATCCTCTCGATGAATGATAACCACTTGGAAAGTCCGAGGGAGGGTTGTTCGGTATAATCATCATATGACTACCCATCTGCATGTTTGGACATCTTCATGCCCTTACCAAGAAACACAGTACACAACAACACAGAAGCTAGCCTCGAGCTCAAACGACCTTTATCCATGTTTTAGGCGGCTGAATTGACTAGGAACAAATTTAGAATTGCAGTGTTTACAAATGAGTTTCAACATGGAATTACGATTCATTTGTATTAAAGCATAATCAAGGACTATATCTATGCTGATTGCATGGGTATACAGATAAAGTATAACGAAACCATTAAAAAGTTAAATTATATTAAAATAAAGATTGTTTATTTCATTTGAGTCAATAAATTCCCTAACCAACCGTTGGCTTGCAGGACATCTACTCTAACAATACATACATACATACATATTAAAATTAATTATGATATTTAATTTCGACAAATACATTTAATTAGAAAATTTTTATCTCATTGTATTTAGTATTTTATTTTGGTTATGTGTTCATAGTATGCCCTATTAAATTTATTACATATCATTTAAAAATTTATTATATCCAAGTTGATCTACCATGGACAATTAATTATCAGATTTCAACGACACCCATGTCTAAAAATCCTAAAAAATCGGAAAACGAGACCTACGATTCAAAAGTTTATAAAAAATATACAAGACCGTCTCTATTTTATAAGATATATATCTTAATCAATCTGATCCTATCAATAAAAAATATTAGTTTTTATCTCAAAAATATTTTTTTTATTTCAAATATGGATCAAGTCAAATTTTATCGCGGATTAAAAAATTTATCGCTCTGCCAATAAAAAACGAGACTTGTTGATCTAAATACTTCTGTAATTAGAACTTTAAAGATTTTACCAAATCTAAACCACCAATAATAATAAAAAAAAAAAAGCACTATAAGTACGTCTCCTGTTCAAAGAGTCCTACATGCATCCTTTTATTTCCTCGTGTTATCCTTGTTATAATAGAAGAAGCAGGCCACAGAGTACATAGAGCCGCCGTTTTGGGATTATGATAGGTGAATTTTTGTGCGATTTTGAAGAGTAAAAACAATTCAATGGCTTCTGAGAAGATGGATTCCGCAGAGAAAATTACCGAGGGCAAAAGTAGCAGCGGCATCAAAAGTGCGTTCATCAAGAGGCGTGATTGTTTGATTAAGAAGGCGAGTGAATTAGCTATTCTCTGCGGTTCCGAAGTTGCCATTATTGGATACTCCAACGACGGGAAGTTGTTCGAATATGCTAGTTCCGAGTACGCCCTCTATGCTGCTATCTTCGTTTCTGAGAATTCCTTTTCTGTTGTTTCTTTGGGATTTATTCATGTGTTTGTTCGTTCATGAGAATTTTTTAGGTGATTTAATATGAGAAACAAAAGAGTATGGATTCATGTGGTAACAAAACTAATTAAAGTTAATTATTTAACAATTATACTATAATAATGTTGATTTGATTTTTATAAACTAAATTATCTACGATATTATAGGTACTATAGAATTTAAATCAAATTTACAGTTTCAGATTATAGTATGATTTCGGTAATGGCCTCTAACTTTTAGGAACCTGTACCAAACCGGTTTGTAAATTCTGGGTTTTTGTTTTAGTTTTGGTTTTGGTTTTTGAGAGAACGGTTTAGGTTGCGGTTCACGGTTCTTTAGGAACTCTGGTTGAGTCTAGCTAGGGGTGGGGTAGGCGTTAAAGATATCAAAGCTTGTTATTTATAGTAAATTGTCTTTGAATACACATGGCTGTTGTTTTGTTTTTGTTTTTCGGGTAAGTTGTATGGAGATCTGAGAAACCGAAAAATTACGCTGATGTTCGAAAGATAGGTTGTATAAGAATTCGAAACTGGTTGAACTAAGATATGCAATAAGTAGTATCATGCAACACGATAAGCTGATCAGTTGAACGATGATTCCCTTGATCACTGCAGCATGGCGAAAATAATGAAGAGATTTGAAGAGTGCCAGCGAATTAAAAAAGGTGTTCCGGTGAACCACGATCCAGAGGTACGTGTGATGCTTAAAATTTGACATATCTATGGACTTTTAATCCTTCCACATATTCATTATATGTATCGGATTTAGTATGGTTTGTTCTCTTAACAGAGGCAAGAGGATGTTCTGAGAGAAGAGATGGAAAAGCTCAAACAAAAGGAGGACCAGTATGTTTTCTCACAAAAATGAGATTCTTGTATTTTTCGAAAATCCGTGTTGTGTTGTGTTGTGTCTTTTCTGTTAATTTGCAGGCATGTGTTGGGGAGGAATCTCGATAGCATGAGTCGCGAAGATTTGCAAGAACTCGAACAACAACTAAACGAAGGGTTATTGTGCATTAAGGATAGGAAGGTTTGTCCTTTAAATTAAACTGTGGACTTAAAACAAAACGTATTACTCTTTGATTGCTAACAATAAAAGACAATGCTACGGTTTCAGGAGGCAATATTGGTCCAGAAACTTCAAAAATCAAGGGATAATGTATGCAGATTAATCTCTTATTTTGTGCATCAGCTGATTTCTCGTACGGGTCCTGGAGGAAAATTGAAAAACATTTGTCCCTTATTTTAATTTTATTTCAGGAGCTACAATCCATGCAGGAGAATGTGACTTTACGCCAAAAGGCATGTGTAGCTCTCTCATTTTGCGTTGCGAAATTCGGCTATTGATGTGAATATATCTAAGTAATCTGCACTGGCTTAATATGATTCATAGGTTGAAAACCTTGAAAGGCTTTGTGCCCCGATCAGCTATCAACAACCAATTCTTCTCGAGTACCAGTTGAAGGGGCAGAGCAACTTCGAGCTCGGACAAGGCGTTGCCAGTCCCCAACTAGCTTGCGATACTAGCACTGGAGATGCAGACTTAGTGGACACCACCCTGCAATTGGGGTAAGACATTTTCTCCGAATTTTCGGCCTTTTATGTTACTGTTTTCCTACTAGGAGTATGTGTGTCTTGCTTTTCGTGTAGGCCTTCAACTTCCAAGGTTTGTGGAAAAAGGAAAACTCCATGCGAGGAAAGAAGAAGCAATGCCGATACTTTTCTTTCGATATAGGACCAGCCGGCGGTTTATGGAATGTTTGCAAATGTTTAAAAAAATTATTATGAACTTTTTTTTTACAAAGTTGTACAACTTTATATAAAAAATTATCTATAATCACTTTTTCGAATATTTACAAACACTACCTTACTTTTGTGGTTTATATATATTTTTTGCTTTGATGATTTTATGATTTATCTATGTCTTGATTTAGTTATTCTATATTTCTCATCGCACATATGGTTTTTGGGAATGTATAAAACACCAGGTGATTAGCTTTATGGACTTTGTGGGGGCCCGTGCTCCTGATTAATCTTTAATGACAAAACAACCAGGATTTATTAATGTAAACAGCGAAAGCGATTAAAAATTTTCCTTTTGGGCCAATAGAAATTTCGACATGACCTTCCCGTTAGTAGCACATCCCAAAAATTTCCAAACTACACAAAGAACATTTATATACTCGAAATAAAGTCATAACATCAATTCACAACCCTATAGCCGCACTGGCCAGGACTAAACACATATAGAGCCGGCAAGGCTCGATCACACAACTATCAATACAAAACAACGTAAAAATAACAGTACAGCTACACGGGGCATCTCCCCGGTAAATGTATAACTCCATAATATAGTATATATATATCTGGGAACTCTCAACCATGACTCGACGATTGGGCACCACTACCTGACGCTCCACCAGACGCGTCAAATCCTCCTGGATAACCTGCTATGGCATCAAAAACAACCACAGCATAAAAAGAAACGAGGGGTCGGGCCCCAGTACGACGAACCAGTAATATTACGACAAATATAACTGACATGAAATAAAATCAAGTAAAATGCAATGAAATGCAATGCAATGCGTGTCGGTAACAACAAAATAATGGATACCAAAGTGGAGTCCAAATGAAACGCATCAGCAACAAGAACAATGACCACCCGTGCCAGGACTGCAGCAACGTAATATCATGCCGCCGCTCATCCATGCACGTAGCATCGAGGGTACGGGAGCGACCCGCTCAGCCCTCATGCAAGTCACCAGGAGTGCTAATCCTACCCACCCACTCCATCGATGACGCAACAACTCGATAGATCAATATCAATAGCAATCAAAGGAGTCAAGGCTCGAAATGCTATGCCACAATAGTATCAACTCAAATAAATGCGTGAATGAAATCACGTATTCACAGAAACACATAAGGCACGCCACAACTCATTACAAAGTACTTAACGTCATTTCACATCATATAGACATTATAATAAAACAGTTCATGCGTAACTCAACTGACTTTAATTTACCACAAAATATCTTAAATATTTCTCGAAACTCCAATCCTGTGGCAAAATTATTTATTGCACATCAATTCCTATCTTAGTTAAATAATCAAGGAATTTATCGAAAGTAATTCCAAATTCACACTAAATTTCCAGAACTTATAATTTCAATTTACAACATTTTAACGGTGTCCGACTAGCGCATGTACAGCTCAAAAGTCGAAATATCCCAATTTATAAATCTGAAAATTCAAAACTCAGCAAACTAAATTCTGAAAAAGTCGATAAATACTTCGAATCGACTCAATAATTCACCTACAATCAATAATACAACAAATATCAATATTGGTACCAAATTTAACCCAAAAATACAACCACCTTGCTGGAATCATGATTTGTACCTCAATATATATACCAAAATGAAGCCTACGACATAAGGAACAAAATCTCTCAATCAATTTCCGAATTTCGGCGACGTACGGGCGGCAATTTGACGGAGAAATGGAAGACGGGTTTTCGAAAAGTGTCGAGAAACACTTCAATATGGGTACCAAAACGTAGCTCTCATCGAGAAGATTCCAAAACTATGCTTACTTTAGAAAATCGCTGACCGACGGTAGAGTTACGGGCGGTCAAAGGCAGAAGAAATCGTTTGACTTTTATTACGGGAGAGAGAGAACGAGATTCTCGTTTCTTCTTTTCTTTTCTTTTTTTTAATTATTTAATTAGTTAATAAAACAAGTGGGCTGGGCTTTAGGGAAAATTTGGGTTGGGCTCTCACAGACTTGCAGCCTCCCCTTTAAAGAATTCTAATGAATTTCTACGTATATTTCTATGTACGTGTTTATGTTGAAAATTTGGGTTGAATGTGAATGAAAATTAATAGTTGGTTTGAGGCTTACTAATGGAAGTAATTAGCAATTTGAAACATTTCGTTTGATGTACTTATTGTATAGTGAGGTGTGCAAATCAAAACTCGGATTTGTACTGAAAAGCATTGACTCATGTTCGAGCACGACCACTGTACGTCTGTATGAATCAAAATTTGTTTTCTAGACTAACCCACATTTCATTGCTTCTAATTCTTCTTCAATTAAAATAGATGTCCCTATATATATACACACACACACACATAGTTGTTGTATTTGTTAATTGCAAGTATACGGTGTCAAGTTTTAATACTCGATTTAAGTATATATATCTTTCTCATAGAGTGTGCAATTTAATAATATATTACTTACCATAATTAGAATAGTCAGACTTTATTTAGAAAATTTAATCGATTGTTGATTGATAATTATAAGATAAAATGAATTAAAGCACACAAACGATCAAAAATAACCTAAAATAAGAATCTATACGTGCGGCTTCACTTGGTCTTTACAATATTGAATTATCATTGACATCTATATTTATAAATTCGACCCGTTTACTACCTTAGAATTCTCAAATATACATACTCCTTTTCCCAAGTAGAATGTAGAAATTAATTATCTAATATCGATTTCAATATCCCTATTAAAAATCAAACAGTAAATAATTTCAATAGCATATTAATTCTTTTAATTGATTCGATGGAGTTTTAGATCTTCTAAACTATAAAAACACTAATGATATATTTTCATATGGTTCTATTTTAAATCTCTCTCCCGAGTGATAGATTTCAAATAAATATGACACTCCAATTAGTGATCAAGTAATTGAAATCGCTAGAATCCGAAAAATATAAATAAATCAAGAAGAAATTCGCATACGTAAATCAACAATTTATAAATATATATTCGACCAAGCTACGTTGTCCTCTAGATTAAATAAATCAGTTCATGATGAAAAAAAAAGATAAAACAAATTAATGTTTTTCAAAATCAAAATAATCGCCTAAGAAATAGTAAGAAGAATAAGAGAAAGAATCTGAAACTGCAACTCCATTCCTGGTAGATGCGCTCCCATCTTCGCACTTCGTTCTTCATTCTTTGTATTTGTTTTTCATGCATCTGCAGCTCCTCTTTCGTGGTTAGGATTTCAATATTTATATTTGTGTCCATGTTCCGAGACCTATGAAGAAGCTCGCACAGGTCTACGTCACACGCTAGTGTGTGACTGGTGCTGTTTTTGTCTTCTGCTTCTGCGTGGTTGCGCGCTTCTACTTTTTGCGCCTCCTAGGCACGTAGGTGCTAGCGGTCACATGCTAGCTTATGTTTCTGGTACTCTGCTGGCGGCACACATGCTTCTGTTCTCCCTTATTTGTAATGCCCGAATTTAAAAAAAATTGAAAAAAAAAAGTTATTGTTCATGAGGTTACTATTCAAGCGCTGCGGCGCTAGAATAGTAGCGCCTAGGCGCTTGAGATGCAGGATTTTGGCGCTGATGCACTGAAAAGTGGTGCTGAGGCACTACAGACGTTAAAAATCAATATGTAAGCCCACCTTCACCTCCACCAATCATTTTCCTCCTCCTTCACGTAATCCTCATCCATCTTCTCTCCATTTTTATGAGTGATTCGCTCAAGAAAAACATGAAATGAAGGTAGATTTGTGATCCTCTAGTCACGGGCTTCAAGTTGACGTAAGTATTTCCCAATTTTATTCAAGTTTGGAAATGGCTTGAAATTTGGAATTAATATTTGAGATATTAAGATGTTGAATTTGTTGTATTTGAGTTGGTTTGAATTTAAAAAGGATATGAGAATGGTTTCTTGTTTATGCGCAAAGAACAGTTTTTACACCTTCTGTATTTCGTGTATATGGAATAGTTTTGTTTGGATTTTGGAGTTAGGGTCTTCATCAAACTTGTAGATCATAGGGTTAGCTTCGATTTGGTTTTTGAATCACTCAATTCCATGAAGAAGTGAAAGCGATATGTGATTTTTACTAAAACAGGTCTAGAACTCCAAGTTAGTACAGATTTGTGTACATGCCTTCTATTTATTCGAATTCTGAGATTCCTTGAATGGGATTCTGAATTTGATGTTCAAATGAAAGTTATAACATTGTCTTGTCTTAGAAATGATACCAAACTAGCTTGATTTCATTTGATATTGAGGAAGTTATGCTCAAAATACTAAAATGTGCCAGAAATGTATTGACGCAGAATTCATGGGAATTATGTTATATGTTTCATATTATGAACGACTGAGTAAATGACTTTATTTGACAAAATTTTGTGAAGAATAATTGTTGGGCTTTTACTTTTCTTGCATATCCAATTTGCGGATCTTGATTTGAAGTAGTATTGAACTAATTATGAATTTTGAACAGAAATTGCTCTATTTTGATAAATGATCCGAGTTCTTGAGTTATAGTAGACGTCAGGGGTTCAAGACTTCTCAACTATACCTTTCGATCTCCTTTTGGTAATATTTGAAATGTATGTTACGGTCAGTAACATACGAGGTAAAAGTATCATTTTATTTTAAATTGAAAATTCTATGGCTCGATTAATTACTTGTGATTTGATGATGATTGATGTCTTGAGATGAGTTTATTATGATAACTAGATGATGATATTGATTTGCTTCATTACACTGCATATTGAGCCACTTGTCTATTAATATTTGATATGGTGGAGGTCGCCTTGATTTACTGATTTGTTGGACGTATGGGGCTATAGTTGAGTTGACATAGTGTATGCGGAGGTTGCTGCTATGGTCTGAACACTCTCTATAGGCGCATCATAGTCCTGGGATTGTAGAACACAACACCTCACCCCGAGCGGATGAGTCGATGGATGTTGTTGGGGGATTCTCTTCCCTTGGGTACCCTATGACCGGATGATTCACTTGATCTTGAGATTTATTGATAGCCCACCGCTTCTAATCATGCATTGCATTATATTGCATCTTTATGAATTTTATATGAACTATTTGTCATTTTAATTCTCATATGTTATTGATTACATCATAGATCATATGGGTTTATACTCATCGCCACGTCGACTACCTCTTGTTTTCATGTGCTTGACGGTAGGTGAGGCGAGGCTTGGGATGCCAGAGTCTAGCTCCAGGCGAGGAGATACGAGTTAGAGTGGGATTCTCAGATCTTACGAGCTATTTTATGATGTTTGGATTATTTTGGTTCACTACTTATATTTCAAATATTTGAGAACTTTAAATTATTTTGACGATATTTATGTCAGTTTGTGAACCACAGATTATGTGTTTTACTCAATAGTTTGGTTTGTTACATTTATAATTATTAGTATTAATGTCAGACCCGGGGCCCCACATTAGGTGGTATCAGAGCGTAAGATATTTGGGAACAAGGTAGATCGAGTCAGTTTGAATTGCTTGATCATGTTATATATTTGCTAGCATTTTCACTGTTCCATAATGTGAAATATATGATTATAATTGATATATTATATTGTTGAGCTTTATTCGAGATTTTTGAGATTTATTGAGTCTCGAGAGCCGGAGATGGTTGATACAAAATTGAGATGATTATGATATTGTGATTTTATATGTGTTTGATATATTGTATATCAGACATGGCTACTCGAGGTAGAGGTCATGGTAGACCTAGACAGAACATACTGTTAGAGTATGTGCCCGTCGAGCCAAGTGTTGGCCGAGTGTTCACAATGAAACTCTATGTATAAACAATCTTTATTTTAATAATATTTGAAATTATTGTTTTGGCACATCTTTATCTGTATACCCATGCTAGTGTCATAGATAAACTCTTTGAATATACAAATAGTTGAAAGAATATGAGATGCTCATATGATGAGTATCATGAAACTTGTATTTGCAATACTGTATATTCTAAACAGTTCCTAGCCGATTCAGCCGCCGCTAAGAAGGATATAGGCCGCTCGAGTTTGAGACTAGTATTTACGATGTGAATATCATGTTTCATTGGTAGGGGACATTGTGATGTCCGAACATGCAGATAGGTGCTCCTTGTAGAGTGCACTGAACAACCCTCCATAAAGGACTTTCCAAGTGGTTCTCACTTATCGAGTGGAAACGTCCTAGTTTATATTTGTACACCATTAGTCTTTATGACTGGAGACAACATTGAGACTCTATGTGTTAGCATTGCACTTTGACTTGTTTACCGACTCTCATGGGGTCATCCGGTGGCAAGGTTGGGTGTTTTGTCGAAACATATAGGAGTCGGTACATTGTAGTCGGGGATTCACCGCTTACCTTCGGGTATGGATATCCTATGTGATCACATGTATATGTAGTATGAAATCTCTGATCAGAGTATGGTTGTAATTATGAAAGGGGTTTCATAGATTACACCATCGATGCAACTACGACATGACACATAGTATCGATTCTTTGACAGCTCTCGATATACCAATAGTTGTCGAATCGGTCAGGATATATGAGTTGAAGGGACTGTACTGTATACTAACCATAATTGAATCGTTCTTGCAGGCACTATCATTTGATACCTAGGGAATCATGTAAGCGATGCTGATAGGCGTTTAACATGATTGGTTGGGTACTATCAGTCTTGAGTTCTGACATTCTTATTATCAAGGAGTTGATAATCAAGAATGGAGCAACTGGGGCATGCTCATATAAGGACATGTTTAGTTCCGAATCACATTGAGATGTTGTGGGGACCCGAACTTAATTCAATTCTTAATCACATTCTGGGAATAATTAATCAATTAAAATAAACAGGGTCTAAAATTTTTTTTTAAATACGAGAGTACGCAGCATATGAAATAAATCCTATCTCATTTACAAGATCACTATTCAGATCTAAGTACCAGTCTTGTACAATCATATATCATAATAACTACTGTTTCTTCACTACATCTCAGGTGATATAACAGATATACTCCTAAGTCCGGATCTCCACGCTAACTGTCTTCTCTCATCCTCTTCTTGACCCTGATCCAGCCCCACCTATTGTCATGCACACATACAAAATAAGACAACAGCCGGATAACTCCGGTGAGAATAAATCCCAGTATAAACAATGTAAACATGCAATTATATAAAAACATATATAAATGCATAAATAAGATATTATTAACATGTAGCAACTCAACAAACATAAATGATATAAAACTGTAAATCAACTAGTCGTATCAGACTTGACTCCAACAACGCGTCGTCTCAGACTCGACTCAACTCTAACCTAGGGATCCCAATGTCTGGATATTGATAATTATATCGAATCTCAGTCGATAGGAATGAATCAACCCTATACGGCATCGATATAATTCATATATCCAGTGTCTGGGCGAAACAGCCGCAGAATTGATGAATCAGTCAAGAATTAAGCGAATCAGCCAATAACTAGACGAATCAGCCAGTAATTAAGCGAATCAGCCAAAGTTTAGACGAATCAGTCGATAACTAGACGAATTAGCCAATAACAAGACGAATCAGCCGGTGACTAGGCGAATCAGCCAATGACTAAACAATCAGTAGTCAATACATGCAGTGGCTATAAATCAATAGACTACAAACATCAATCTCATCAATTACAAATATCAATGCAATAAACTAAGTATGTGATTTAGGGAAACTCGAGTCAAACCTCACTCGAGTTGTGCAATCCCAACTCCACATTAATTTATACCTTTCTTTCTGATACTCTGACTCTGTCGAAGTCTCGAACTCAAAGCCTGTCAATACTCAATCTGACAATAACAATATTGAGGAATACAATATCAATACCCCAATCAATCGATACTGGATATAATCAGAACTAAATCGAATTCTGTTTCAACGGCATAACTGCACAATCTCAATATACCCAGCAATACAAATCAAAGGATATCAATTCCAACATCTCATAATTGATACCATACAAATCTGATATCAAATCTCAATCAAATCAACTCTGAAATTCATAACAATTCTGTAATCGATCTGTTTCTCAATCTGACTTCAATTCTACGATGTCTAACATGTCAAGAACATCATATATGAATCCTATCTTATTCTGGCAACACCATAATTTCAACACATATCAAAACGTAACAAAACTTACGTCCAGTTGTAGCCTGCGTTGATAGGAACACAGTACCGCAGTCAAATTCAAAATCAGACGGACGGTATGCCTACTGCACGTCTCGCGCTCGGGCGGTCATGAATTTCCGCTCGGGCGCGGAAATTTCTGTCGAGATACTCAACCGATCATCTCCTGGCGCTCGGGCGGTAATATTCTACCGCTCGGGCGCCAAACATTCTGTCCAACTCATGGTGTATTGGCGCTCAGGCGGTTCTTTTCCACCGCTCGGGCGCGAGATGTTCGGTTCAACATCTTGGCCAACATCTTGAGATGTTCGGTTCAACATCTTGGCTTATACTGTAACGATGCCCTGCTTCTTCATTTGAGTTCCTATAACCTCACTTCTGTCAATTAATCAACGTCTGATTACAACAATTAAATTTCGGGCATTACAGATGTGAACCCACGGCTAGTTGTATCATTGAACCATTGAGGGTCACACAAGTGCTAACTTTCTAGATCCCGTTGAGAAGTAAAATAGTTCAATATGTTGAACGGCTTATAAAGGAGTTTACAAGTGCAAGAAAAATTAGAAGTATGACTTCTATAAGGAGAATGTGACTTTTAATTTGAGGAAGTATTCCTAAATTAAAAGTTGGCCAAACAAATAATGTATTTGAAAATTGTGATTTTCATAAACATTATTATGGACTAAATTAAATTAATTCAGGTTTTGAACTAATTAAACACTAGTGGACCTAGTAGAGTCCAAAAAATTAAGTTAATTCAAGTGTTAAATTAATTAAATAACATTGGGCCTTGTAGAGCCCAATTAGAAATAATTATTAAACTAGTGGACTTGAGTAAAATCAAGTAAATGTTAAATGATCTCAAATGTGTTTGAGACATTTAAATAAAAGTCCATGGGCCTTGTAATTGCTACAATCTCAAATAGAATTGCATGCATGGGAGATGAAAGGGTGGAGGCTACTTTTTCAATATCAAAGGCATGGCATGCCCTTGGAATACACAACAACTTTTTGCACAACCAAAAATTCAAATTTTACAAGCAAAAAATTCGAGCACCTCACTATGATGTGTAGCAAATAACATAAACACAAAATGTCGTACATATGGTGTTTTAGAAATTTTTACCTATCAATCACAAAGGATTGATAATGGCTCCAACTAAGTTGTTAAACAACTTAGCTCTTCAATGGCTAGACAATCTACAAGTTTCCAATGAGCACTCGTTGCTCAAAAATTAAGCCCACCACCAACAAGGAAGATCCCCTCTAATTTTGCACTAGAAAAATTAGAAAATTTTTCTTTGAGAAGAGTATGCAATCTTCAACAATTGAAGAAGCAAAAATGAAAGAGAATAAGGTATCAAAAATTTCGGCCAAGGCATTAGGAGAGAAGATGGAGAGATTTTCTTGGCTGTGTAAAAAGTTAAAGTTAGCACTTGTAATACCCGAGATTTTAGTTTGATACTTTTGAATTGTTATATATTATGAATAAGGCGATGGAAGAACAGAAGTGGAGAAGTGACGTTGCAAATTGAGTTTGTTGACAAAGAGAGAGACCGCACCCGCGCCAAGAAGTAGACCGCACCCGCGGTGCAAGGGCAGAAAGTTGTGTTTTGAGGGAAAAAGCCACCGCACCCGCGCTATGAAATATACCGCACCCGCGGTTGATGGACAGAGAGTTGGCTATTTTTATAGTAGGGACACCGCAACTGCGGTGCCAGACAGAGCGCATCCGCGGTGCTGCTACAGTAGGGTCACCGCCCCCGCGGTCCAAGAAAGAGCGCACCCGCGGTCGTTCCTTCTGAATTTTTTGAAGGTGATCCAATACGTGCAGCGCACCCGCGGTCCAAAGGTGAGCGCACCCGCGGTGCGACGTGCGCGAGAAAGAAAGGGGCCACTTGCCTTACATGCAACGTATATATGTATATATATATATATAGCAAGCACGAATTGTTCCTCAGATTTCAGAGAAAGGGAGCGAAGCTTTGAGAAGAAATATCCTTACGCCTTTCTATTTCGATCCGTCCGTCAGATTTTGAATCCGACTTCAGTACTGAATTCCTATCGACGCAGGCTACAACTGGACATTGGGTATGGACAGAGTTGAGTTCGAGACTTCGTCTTCGTCAGATCGAGAAGAGAAAGGTATAAATCGATGTTAACTGGGAGATCGACTTGAGTTAGATTTAACTCGAGTTTCCCTAAACCACATACTTGTATGGTATTGTTTTTATACCTTTATGTTTTAATGATTATGTTTATTCTATTGAATTAGAAAGTAGAAAGCAGAGAGCTATTGAGTGAGAGTCACTGACAGAGGGGCTAGACTATGACAGAGGAGTCACTGGCCCATTGCACATTGTCAGAATAGGGTTAGTCTTGGACAGACATGCCAAGACACTGGACGTTTGGTATATCGAGATGCTTCAGATATAGATAGCATCCTTATTGCAGATTATTCGATATAGACTAGACCAAAGTCCAGAAATAAGAACGTACCGCCACCGCGACCGGTAGTAGTAGGTGGGAGACTTGTTACGTTCTTATTCACCGGGATCCCTAGATTAGATGAGAGATGAGTCGAGTCTGAGATGCCGAGTCATGAGTTGAATTACAGATTGTATAAATTATGTTTCGTAGATTACAATTCATGTTTTATTTACAATTTGATTTCGATTTGCAATGTTAGATTATGATACGTGTTTTGGTTTAAACTGTTGCTAATTTAAAAATAGCGACGGTTTTGGCTTAAACCGTCGCTACATTTAGCGACGGTACATAATCCGTCGCTATATATAGCGACAATTTTAAGTAAAACGATCGCATGTTTTAAGGGAAACCGTCGCTAATTTTAGCGACAGAATTAACAAAACCGTCACTAAATATAGCGACGGTTACAAGCAAAACCGTTGGAAATTTTAAAAATGCTACGGTTTTTGGTTAGCGATGGTTCAACCAAAAGCTAACCAAAACCGTCGCAAATTGACTATAAATATCCGCACATCCAGTCCATTTTAACATACACCACTTCGCAAGATTTAAAATTTTTCTCTCTTACATGATTTTACCACTTCACAACACTTAAAATTTTTCTTCTTGCACGATTTTAGTCTCGATTTAGGATAAATTTTTTCGCTTTAATTTTCTGATAAATTTTTAAGTGTTAGTTAAGATCATGAATATTGTTAGTCTATTCCAACTGTAAGTTTTTTTAAATTTATTAAATTATTAAAATTAATTTTTTTATTTTACTGAAAATATTAGCGACGAAAATAATGAATTAACCATCGCTACAATTAGCGACGAAAATCATGAACCAACCGTTTCTAATTTTAGCGACGGTTTAATGATGATTTTGCATAATCCGTCGCTAATTAGCGACGGTTTTACATAAATCCGTCGCTAATATTATTTGCGACGGTTTTTCAAAAACCATCGCAAATTGTAGCTACAACAACGGATAAAATCGTTATCTTTGAGCGCATCCTTTAACCACATGGGCTTTAACAACAGTTTTAAAATAACTACGACAACGGTTTTTGTAGGCCTTTTTTTTTTGTAGTGCTTGGTTCTATCATCAACAAAAAGGAGAAATTTTTTAGAATATTTCTATTACCCTAAGTTTTGGCGATTGACAAATAACAATATTGATTTGTTACAAGATCCAGCCGCTCTTTTATTGTAATTTCTTCTTTTCGGTGCACTGGATCAATTCAATCCGTTCAGACAGAACACCAAGAGTTCAAGCCATTCACGCAAGGAAGTCAAGTTGTAGTATTTCTGAACTATAGCTACAAGAGCTCATTTGTCAATTTGGCCGGATCAAAGTCCTATATGCAGCACACGTGTTCAAAACTTATAACTCCAATCACACTGTAATTGGTCATACTTGAAAAAATCCAAAAAGGATATTACAAGTAAATTCGTTCAACAACACCTACTATAGAATCATTACATAATATTCTACCAACTCCCGAACAATAGAAAGATGTCTATTTTGTTCATAGTCTGTTAGTTTTTTTGAAAAGCAAGTAAGAAGCTTAAAGTCGCCAAAGCAAAAGAAACATTACATAAAAATTTAATGATAGGTACGACGAATGAAAATGACATGTCGATTCTGTCAGGTAACAGTACATATGATTATTGATAATCAAATCCGATTATTCGATCTTTTCAACTATAAATATGGAGACTCGGTATCAAATGAAACAATCAGTACTCTCGTGCATCTTTCAATTTGAATTCATTCAATATTTCCGTGCACACTTAAAGTTTTCATATTTGAAGTTGCTTCCATAGCACACACCTAAAGAATGTACGAGAACTTCAAGGATCAATCTTAACTACATTACCAACTCAAGACGTCAAGCTGACCGTTGTGTTATTTTGTATTTTTTTCTAGTGAATAGAAGGTTTTGAAAACTTTGAGAGTTTAGTAACATTGTGAGAATATGGTGAAATGATTAGTCTAGAAATTAATGCTTAATACTATAATATAAACTTAGAAAATCTTATTTAAATCTATAAATTTTAATATAATCTCAATAATTTTTCCATAAAAAAACAAACACCAAAAAATATTAAAACTTCACACATGGTTACTAATTATATATTATTATTCAAGAGTTCCATAGAAATATGGATGATAAGCCAATTGAATTAGAAAGTCGTAAAATTTGGAAACTCGGAACGATGGCACTGTCAAGCCATATCTCATGTAATTAACAACGTGTGTTTATATCATTGAAATAATTATCTAAATATGATAAACTTTTGTTATTGCAAATTTACGGTTTCCCTCATCTAAAAATTTAAAATATAAGTAAAGATAAGATTTAATTTAAAAATAAAGATAAATATATGATTAAATATTTAAAAAGAGAGGCTATTTTAGGAAAGAAAAATTCTTCAAGACAGTTATATAATAAATATATAATTATAATTTAAATAAAGTTTCACCAAATCAATTAGAAATAGTTAGTACAGGAATCCCGAATTTAATTATAAAGTATAGATAGGATTAAGCAGCAAACACATTTTAATAACATTCTTTACGCCTATAGAAGCTATATTTAAAATTTCTAAGGAAATAGATTCATTACTTATATATATATTACTATTATCTTAAATTGATACTCTAGAACATGACCAAGGATGACAATGTGTATGGGTGGCGTAGCACATGTACTTAAACCAAACTCAACTTATTTGCGTTGGGTATAGAATCTTATGCGACATGATCCATTGTCATCTTGACATACGACCGCGATACATACATACATATTAAAATTAATGATGATATTTAATTTCGACAAATACATTTAATTAGAAAAATTTTATCTCATTGTATTTTGTATTTTATTTTGGTTATCTGTTTAGGCATAGTATGGTACACATGATAGGATAAATATGTGATATATAATATAAGGATAAGTTAATGATAAATAAGATGTAGGATATTATATTTAATGTTTGGTATGATTTTAATAAAAGTGATTAAATTTATATATTAGATTGTAATGACAAAATTAACCTTATCATAATAAATTTTATAATTTCAACGTTGTTGCTTGAGTTCATAGTTTTTATCTGTTCTTGCGCCGATAGTGCTTGCATGATTTATTTATTTTTACCTAATTTTTTATATTATATAATATGATAATTGAGCCCTTGATTTTGTGAGTCAAGTCAAATATCAATTTTTAAGGTTAATCGAGTGATACTAATAATTTTATTGATAATTATAAAAATTATTTATATAATTATCTCGAATTCATTTATATAATTATCATATTATATAATATATAAAAATAAATAAAAATATTTATTTGATTTTAATTTCTATCTACTAGCATAGATTTATAAAAATCATTTATAAATTGAGGGCAATTAAGTCATTTGTAGTGTATTTCATCATTAAATTAAAATTATCACACCTAATAGAAGAAGCATTTTATCCTTCTAAAAAATTATTTATCAAGGGCACATGATATTATCATAGGCTTTTTAAAAAGGTACCAAACATGGGATAAGGAGGATTATTTATCAATCCCTCCCTTATCCCATGTACCAAACTATGCCTTATAGTATGCCCTATTAAATTTATTACATATCATTTAAAAATTTATGTACCTAAATTATGCAAAATAAGTGATATTAGAAGTAAAAAAAAGGAGAGAATACTTCTGCTAAGGAGCAATTCGAACAAAAAAAAAAAAAACTTATGATTTTTATTACAAAATATCTTTCGGCTACGCAAAAAATATTAAGGCTAAGTAATAATTAAAAAATTGTAAAATTAGTAATTAGTTTTAGGAATAAAACATTAGCTTTGAACATCCATGATAGATAAAAATTGATCTACCATGGACAATTAATTATCAGATTTCAACGACACCCATGTCTAAAAATCCTAAAAAATTGGAAACCGAGACCTATGATTAAAAAGTTTATAAAAAATATATAAGACCGTCTCTATTTTATAAGATATATATCTTAATCAATCTGATCCTATCAATAAAAAATATTAGTTTTTATCTCAAAAATATTTTTTTTATTTCAAATATGGATCAAGTCAAATTTTATCGCGGATTAAAAAATTTATCGCTCTGCCAATAAAAAACGAGACTTGTTGATCTAAATACTTCTGTAATTAGAACTTTAAAGATTTTACCAAATCTAAACCACCAATAATAATAAAAAAAAAAAAGCACTATAAGTACGTCTCCTGTTCAAAGAGTCCTACATGCATCCTTTTATTTCCTCGTGTTATCCTTGTTATAATAGAAGAAGCAGGCCACAGAGTACATAGAGCCGCCGTTTTGGGATTATGATAGGTGAATTTTTGTGCGATTTTGAAGAGTAAAAACAATTCAATGGCTTCTGAGAAGATGGATTCCGCAGAGAAAATTACCGAGGGCAAAAGTAGCAGCGGCATCAAAAGTGCGTTCATCAAGAGGCGTGATTGTTTGATTAAGAAGGCGAGTGAATTAGCTATTCTCTGCGGTTCCGAAGTTGCCATTATTGGATACTCCAACGACGGGAAGTTGTTCGAATATGCTAGTTCCGAGTACGCCCTCTATGCTGCTATCTTCGTTTCTGAGAATTCCTTTTCTGTTGTTTCTTTGGGATTTATTCATGTGTTTGTTCGTTCATGAGAATTTTTTCGGTGATTTAATATGAGAAACAAAAGAGTATGGATTCATGTGGTAACAAAACTAATTAAAGTTAATTATTTAACAATTATACTATAATAATGTTGATTTGATTTTTATAAACTAAATTATCTACGATATTATAGGTACTATAGAATTTAAATCAAATTTACAGTTTCAGATTATAGTATGATTTCGGTAATGGCCACTAACTTTTAGGAACCTGTACCAAACCGGTTTGTAAATTCTGGGTTTTTGTTTTAGTTTTGGTTTTGGTTTTTGAGAGAACGGTTTAGGTTGCGGTTCACGGTTCTTTAGGAACTCTGGTTGAGTCTAGCTAGGGGTGGGGTAGGCGTTAAAGATATCAAAGCTTGTTATTTATAGTAAATTGTCTTTGAATACACATGGCTGTTGTTTTGTTTTTGTTTTTCGGGAAAGTTGTATGGAGATCTGAGAAACCGAAAAATTACGCTGATGTTCGAAAGATAGGTTGTATAAGAATTCGAAACTGGTTGAACTAAGATATGCAATAAGTAGTATCATGCAACACGATAAGCTGATCAGTTGAACGATGATTCCCTTGATCACTGCAGCATGGCGAAAATAATGAAGAGATTTGAAGAGTGCCAGCGAATTAAAAAAGGTGTTCCGGTGAACCACGATCCAGAGGTACGTGTGATGCTTAAAATTTGACATATCTATGGACTTTTAATCCTTCCACATATTCATTATATGTATCGGATTTAGTATGGTTTGTTCTCTTAACAGAGGCAAGAGGATGTTCTGAGAGAAGAGATGGAAAAGCTCAAACAAAAGGAGGACCAGTATGTTTTCTCACAAAAATGAGATTCTTGTATTTTTCGAAAATCCGTGTTGTGTTGTGTTGTGTCTTTTCTGTTAATTTGCAGGCATGTGTTGGGGAGGAATCTCGATAGCATGAGTCGCGAAGATTTGCAAGAACTCGAACAACAACTAAACGAAGGGTTATTGTGCATTAAGGATAGGAAGGTTTGTCCTTTAAATTAAACTGTGGACTTAAAACAAAACGTATTACTCTTTGATTGCTAACAATAAAAGACAATGCTACGGTTTCAGGAGGCAATATTGGTCCAGAAACTTCAAAAATCAAGGGATAATGTATGCAGATTAATCTCTTATTTTGTGCATCAGCTGATTTCTCGTACGGGTCCTGGAGGAAAATTGAAAAACATTTGTCCCTTATTTTAATTTTATTTCAGGAGCTACAATCCATGCAGGAGAATGTGACTTTACGCCAAAAGGCATGTGTAGCTCTCTCATTTTGCGTTGCGAAATTCGGCTATTGATGTGAATATATCTAAGTAATCTGCACTGGCTTAATATGATTCATAGGTTGAAAACCTTGAAAGGCTTTGTGCCCCGATCAGCTATCAACAACCAATTCTTCTCGAGTACCAGTTGAAGGGGCAGAGCAACTTCGAGCTCGGACAAGGCGTTGCCAGTCCCCAACTAGCTTGCGATACTAGCACTGGAGATGCAGACTTAGTGGACACCACCCTGCAATTGGGGTAAGACATTTTTTCCGAATTTTCGGCCTTTTATGTTACTGTTTTCCTACTAGGAGTATGTGTGTCTTGCTTTTCGTGTAGGCCTTCAACTTCCAAGGTTTGTGGAAAAAGGAAAACTCCATGCGAGGAAAGAAGAAGCAATGCCGATACTTTTCTTTCGATATAGGACCAGCCGGCGGTTTATGGAATGTTTGCAAATGTTTAAAAAAATTATTATGAACTTTTTTTTTACAAAGTTGTACAACTTTATATAAAAAATTATCTATAATCACTTTTTCGAATATTTACAAACACTACCTTACTTTTGTGGTTTATATATATTTTTTGCTTTGATGATTTTATGATCTATCTATGTCTTGATTTAGTTATTCTATATTTCTCATCGCACATATGGTTTTTGGGAATGTATAAAACACCAGGTGATTAGCTTTATGGACTTGCAGCCTCCCCTTTAAAGAATTCTAATGAATTTCTACGTATATTTCTATGTACGTGTTTATGTTGAAAATTTGGGTTGAATGTGAATGAAAATTAATAGTTGGTTTGAGGCCTACTAATGGAAGTAATTAGCAATTTGAAACATTTCGTTTGATGTACTTATTGTATAGTAAGGTGTGCAAATCAAAACTCGGATTTGTACTGAAAAGCATTGACTCATGTTCGAGCACGACCACTGTACGTATGTATGAATCAAAATTGGTCTTCTAGACTAACCCACATTTCATTGCTTCTAATTCTTCTTCAATTAAAATAGATGTCCCTATATATATACACACACACACATTGTTGCTATATTTGCTAATTGCAAGTATACGGTGTCAAGTTTTAGTACTCGATTTAAGCATATATATCTTTCTCATAGAGTGTGCAATTTAATAATATATTATTACTTACCATAAATAGAATAGTCAGACTTTATTTAGAAAATTTAATCGATTGTTGATTGATAATTATAAGTTAAAATGAATTAAAGCACACAAACGATCTAAAATAACCTAAAATAAGAATCTATACGTGCGGCTTCACTTGGTCTTTACAATATTGAATTATCATTGACATCTATATTTATAAATTCGACCCGTTTACTACCTTAGAATTCTCAAATATACATACTCCTTTTCCCAAGTAGAATGTAGAAATTAATTATCTAATATCGATTTCAATATCCCTATTAAAAATCAAACAATAATAATTTCAATAGCATATTAATTCTTTTAATTGATTCGATGGAGTTTTAGATCTTCTAAACTATATAAACACTAATGATATATTTTCATATGGTTCTATTTTAAATCTCTCTCCCGAGTGATAGATTTCAAATAAATATGACACTCCAATTAGTGATCAAGTAATTGAAATCGCTAGAATCCGCATAATATAAATAAATCAAGAAGAAATTCACATACGTAAATCAACAATTTATAAATATATATTCGACCAAGCTACGTTGTCCTCTAGATTAAATAAATCAGTTCATGATGAAAAAAAAAAAGATAAAACAAATTAATGTTTTTCAACATCAAAATAATCGCCTACGAAATAGTAAGAAGAATAAGAGAAAGAATATGAAACTGCGACTCCATTCCTAGTAAATGCGCTCCCATCTTCGCACTTCATTCTTCATTCTTTGTATTTGTTTTTCTTGCATCTGCAGCTCCTCTTTCGTGGTAAGGATTTCAATATTTATATTTGTGTCCATGTTCCGAGACCTATGAAGAAGCTCGCACAGGTCTACGTCACACGCTAGTGTGTGACTGGTGCTGTTTCTGTCTCCTGCTTCTGCGTGGTTGCGCGCTTCTACTTTATGCGCTTCCTAGGCACGTAAGTGCTAGCGGTCACATGCTAGGTTATGTTTCTGGTACTCTGCTGGCGGCACACATGCTTCTGTTCTCCCTTATTTGTAATGCCCGAATTTAAAAAAAATTGAAAAAAAAAAGTTATTGTTCATGAGGTTACTATTCAAGCGCTGCGGCGCTAGAATAGTAGCGCCTAGGCGCTTGAGATGCAGGATTTTGGCGCTAATGCACTGAAAAGTGGTGCTGAGGCACTACAGACGTTAAAAATCAATATGTAAGCCCACCTTCACCTCCACCAATCATTTTCCTCCTCCTTCACGTAATCCTCATCCATCTTCTCTCCATTTTTATGAGTGATTCGCTCAAGAAAAACATGAAATGAAGGTAGATTTGTGATCCTCTAGTCACGGGCTTCAAGTTGACGTAAGTATTTCCCAATTTTATTCAAGTTTGGAAATGGCTTGAAATTTGGAATTAATATTTGAGATATTAAGATGTTGAAGTTGTTGTATTTGAGTTGGTTTGAATTTAAAAAGGATATGAGAATGGTTTCTTGTTTACGTGCAAAGAACAATTTTTACACCTTCAGTATTTCGTGTATATGGAATAGTTTTGTTTGGATTTTGGAGTTAGGGTCTTCATCAAACTTGTAGATCATAGAGTTAGCTTCGATTTGGTTTTTGAATCACTCAATTCCATGAAGAAGTGAAAGCGATATGTGATTTTTACTAAAACTGGTCTAGAACTCCAAGTTAGTACAGATTTGTGTACATGCCTTCTATTTATTCGAATTCTGAGATTCCTTGAATAAGATTCTGGATTTGATGTTCAAATGAAAGTTATAACATTGTCTTGTCTTAGAAATGATAGCAAACTGGCTTGATTTCATTTGATATTGAGGAAGTTATGCTCAAAATACTAAAATGTGCCAGAAATGTATTGACGCAGAATTCATGGGAATTATGTTATATGTTTCATATTATGAACGACTGAGTAAATGACTTTATTTGACAAAATTTTGTGAAGAATAATTGTTGGGCTTTTACTTTTCTTGCATATCCAATTTGCGGATCTTGATTTGAAGTAGTATTGAATTAATTATGAATTTTGAACAGAAATTGCTCTGTTTTGATAAATGATCCGAGTTCTTGAGTTATAGTAGACGTCAGGGGTTCAAGACTTCTCAACTATACCTTTCGATCTCCTTTTGGTAATATTTGAAATGTATGTTACGGTCAGTAACATACGAGGTAAAAGTATCATTTTATTTTAAATTGAAAATTCTATGGCTCGATGAATTACTTGTGATTTGATGATGATTGATGTCTTGAGATGAGTTTATTATGATATCTAGATGATGATATTGATTTGCATCATTACAATGCATATTGAGCCACTTGTCTATTAATATTTGATATGGTGGAGGTCGCCTTGATTTACTGATTTGTTGGACGTATGGGGCTATAGTTGAGTTGACATAGTGTATGCGGAGGTTGCTGCTATGGTCTGAACACTCTCTATAGGCGCATCATAGTCCTGGGATTGTAGAACACAACACCTCACCCCGAGCGGATGAGTCGATGGATGTTGTTGGGGGATTCTCTTCCCTTGGGTACCCTATGACCGGATGATTCACTTGATCTTGAGATTTATTGATAGCCCACAGCTTCTAATCATGCATTGCATTATATTGCATTTTTATGAATTTTATATGAACTATTTGTCATTTTAATTCTCATATGTTATTGATTGCATCATAGATCATATGGGTTTATACTCATCGCCACGTCGACTACCTCTTGTTTTCATGTGCTTGACGGTAGGTGAGGCGAGGCTTGGGATGCAAGAGTCTAGCTCCAGGCGAGGAGTTACGAGTTAGAGTGGGATTCTCGGATCTTACGAGCTATTTTATGATGTTTGGATTATTTTGGTTTACTAGTTATTTTGGCATGTTAAAACTTATATTTCAAATATTTGAGAACTTTAAATTATTTTGACGATATTTATGTCAGTTTGTGAACCACAGATTATGTGTTTTACTCAATCGTTTGGTTTGTTACATTTATAATTATTAGTATTACTGTCAGACCCGGGGCCCCACATTAGGTGGTATCAGAGCGTAAGATATTTGGGAACAAGGTAGATCGAGTCAGTTTGAATTGCTTGATCATGTTATATATTTGCTAGCATTTTCACTGTTCCATAATGTGAAATATATGATTATAATTGATATATTATATTGTTGAGCTTTATTCGAGATTTTTGAGATTTATTGAGTCTCGAGAGCCGGAGATGGTTGATACAAAATTGAGATGATTATGATATTGTGATTTTATATGTGTTTGATATATTGTATATCAGACATGGCTACTCGAGGTAGAGGTCATGGTAGACCTAGACAGAACATACTGTTAGAGTATGTGCCCGTCGAGCCAAGTGTTGGCCGAGTGTTCACAATGAAACTCTATGTATAAACAATCTTTATTTTAATAATATTTGAAATTATTGTTTTGGCACATCTTTATCTGTATACCCATGCTAGTGTCATAGATAAACTCTTTGAATATACAAATAGTTGAAAGAATATGAGATGCTCATATGATGAGTATCATGAAACTTGTATTTGCAATACTGTATATTCTAAACAGTTCCTAGCCGATTCAGCCGCCGCTAAGAAGGATATAGGCCGCTCGAGTTTGAGACTAGTATTTACGATGTGAATATCATGTTTCATTGGTAGGGGACATTGTGATGTCCGAACATGCAGATAGGTGCTCCTTGTAGAGTGCACTGAACAACCCTCCATAAAGGACTTTCCAAGTGGTTCTCACTTATCGAGTGGAAACGTCCTAGTTTATATTTGTACACCATTAGTCCTTATGACTGGAGACAACATTGAGACTCTATGTGTTAGCATTGCACTTTGACTTGTTTACCGACTCTCATGGGGTCATCCGGTGGCAAGGTTGGGTGTTTTGTCGAAACATATAGGAGTCGGTACATTGTAGTCGGGGATTCACCGCTTACCTTCGGGTATGGATATCCTATGTGATCACATGTATATGTAGTATGAAATCTCTGATCAGAGTATGGTTGTAATTATGAAAGGGGTTTCATAGATTACACCATCGATGCAACTACGACATGACACATAGTATCGATTCTTTGACAGCTCTCGATATACCAATAGTTGTCGAATCGGTCAGGATATATGAGTTGAAGGGACTGTACTGTATACTAACCATAATTGAATCGTTCTTGCAGGCACTATCATTTGATACCTAGGGAATCATGTAAGCGATGCTGATAGGCGTTTAACATGATTGGTTGGGTACTATCAGTCTTGAGTTCTGACATTCTTATTATCAAGGAGTTGATAATCAAGAATGGAGCAACTGGGGCATGCTCATATAAGGACATGTTTAGTTCCGAATCACATTGAGATGTTGTGGGGACCCGAACTTAATTCAATTCTTAATCACTTTCTGGGAATAATTAATCAATTAAAATAAACAGGGTCTAAATTTTTTTTTTTAAAATACGAGAGTACGCAGCATATGAAATAAATCATATCTCATTTACAAGATCACTATTCAGATCTAAGTACCAGTCCTGTACAATCATAAATCATAATAACTATTGTTTCTTCACTACATCTCAGGTGATATAACAGATATACTCCTAAGTCCGGATCTCCACGCTAACTGTCTTCTCTCATCCTCTTCTTGACCCTGATCCAGCCCCACCTATTGTCATGCACACATACAAAACAAGACAACAGCCGGATAACTCCGGTGAGAATAAATCTCAGTATAAACAATGTAAACATGCAATTATATAAAAACATATATAAACGCATAAATAAGATATCATTAACATGTAGCAACTCAACAAACATGAATGATATAAAACTGTAAATCAACTAGTCGTATCAGACTTGACTCCAACAACGCGTCGTCTTAGACTCGACTCAACTCTAACCTAGGGATCCCAATGTCTGGATATTGATAATTATATCGAATCTCAGTCGATAGGAATGAATCAACCCTATACGGCATCGATATAATTCATATATCCAGTGTCTGGGCGAAACAGCCGCAGAATTGACGAATCAGTCAAGAATTAAGCGAATCAGCCAATAACTAGACGAATCAGCCAGTAATTAAGCGAATCAGCCAAAGTTTAGACGAATCAATCGATAACTAGACGAATCAGCCAATAACCAGACGAATCAGCCGGTGACTAGGCGAATCAGCCAATGACTAAACAATCAGTAGTCAATACATGCAGTGGATATAAATCAATAGACTACAAACATCAATCTCATCAATTACAAATATCAATGCAATAAACTAAGTATGTGATTTAGGGAAACTCGAGTCAAACCTCACTCGAGTTGTGCAATCCCAACTCAACATTAATTTATACCTTTCTTTCTGATACTCTGACTCTGTCGAAGTCTCGAACTCAAAGCCTGTCAATACTCAATCTGACAATAACAATATTGAGGAATACAATATCAATACCCCAATCAATCGATACTGGATATAATCAGAACTAAATCGAATTCTGTTTCAACGGCATAACTGCACAATCTCAATATACCCAGCAATACAAATCAACAGATATCAATTCCAACATCTCATAATTGATACCATACAAATCTGATATCAAATCTCAATCAAATCAACTCTGAAAATCATAACAAATCTGTAATCGATCTGTTTCTCAATCTGACTTCAATTCTACGATGTCTAACATGTCAAGAACATCATATAAGAATCCTATCTGATTCTGGCAATACCATAATTTCAACACATATCAAAACGTAACAAAACTTACGTCCAGTTGTAGCCTACGTCGATAGAAACACAGTACCGCAGTCAAATTCAAAATCAGACGGACGGTATGCCTACTGCACGTCTCGCGCTCGGGCGGTCATGAATTTTCGCTCGGGCGCGGAAATTTCTGTCGAGATACTCAACCGATCATCTCCTGGCGCTCGGGCGGTAATATTCTACCGCTCGGGCGCCAAACATTCTGTCCAACTCATGGTGCATTGGCGCTCGGGCGGTTCTTTCCACCGCTCGGGCGCGAGATGTTCGGTTCAACATCTTGGCCAACATCTTGAGATGTTCGGTTCAACATCTTGGCTTATACTGTAACGATGCCCTGCTTCTTCATTTGAGTTCCTATAACCTCACTTCTGTCAATTAATCAACGTCTGATTACAACAATTAAATCCCGGGCATTACATTTCTCCCCCCCTTAGATATGATTTCGTCCCCGAAATCACTGGCAGTCAAATTAGATATCAACTCAGATACAAGAAGGAGATACACAGAAGCCAAGAGAAAACTTACCCTAATGAAACAATTCTGAAATTTGCTGTCTCATATTAGATTCTGTCTCTCAGTTAGCTTCTTCGATATTCTACCAATTCTATTGGACTTTCAACAGCAGAATAGTCTTCATTCTGAATTATTTTTCTTTTACTGATTCTGATTTCAATCTGGAATAATACTTAAAGAAATATAACATCATAATATAACTCGAAGAAGTTCTGATAAAATCAATCTCAAAATACTGGCTATACAACATCCGTATATACCAATCAATAGCTCCTAATAACACAATCTCGGTCTCAGATACCAACAGTCATCATCCGACGTTGGCTGATTTCGTATCAATTTTCGAGCTATCTTCATTTGTTTCTGAATCAGTTTCATTCTCTTTATCAAATCTCTGATCCTATCAAATCCAATCTCAGGCATCACCGCAGTATTATCCCCATACGAAGGAAATCCGCAGTTCTCACTGTACAATACCTCGACTAAAGCTATTTCGATATTCATCTAATAGCTATTATTATACAATATTTCATAAAGTGACAAGACCTCAGGTCACTAGTGCTAAAATCCAGCACTACTTTTCCTGGATATCCTCCAGTATCCAGATAGTTCGCTCCGACTATCTGTCAACCTATAAATCATAGATGAAAATCATGCTATAAATTCGGCCAAAAGTACAAAATCAACCAAAATCACGGTATGATATAATCAACTCTAGCATTCAGTGTAGTCCAATCACTTTTCTGACATAACTCTTGATCGTCTGATGTTATCTGTACATCATCCTGTACAACATAATACATGCAGATTCGAGCATTCGGTTAATTACAATCATAATCAATCGCAGCACAGTCTTAGAAAGATTTCGATAGTTTTGTCACCAATCCATAGAAATGTACTTCCATTTCTATTTAAGAATTAATAATCTGTATAACCAATCTCCTGGTTTTATCAACACCTTTTCTGCTATCAAAATGCATACTTAATAAATTATTGCACACCTTTGGCAATATTTATCATTTCAATTTTGGAACATCTGGCATAATAGATCGGTTATTTATATACAATGCAGTATTACTTACCT
Source organism: Primulina tabacum (assembly GCF_025594145.1). NCBI lineage: Eukaryota > Viridiplantae > Streptophyta > Magnoliopsida > Lamiales > Gesneriaceae > Primulina > Primulina tabacum. Next base: position 13,896,276 of record NC_134564.1, on the reverse strand, counting down.
GGTATTCTAATTGACGCACTGTTCTGACTATCGAAATCAAGTTCTGAACAGTCTGATCAAACTTCTGAACTGCTGTAATTCTCAAAATCAGCTCTGGTTCGGACTGTACAATATAAATTCCCTACTGTCTACTATCTGATTCAAACACGGAATTAGAACAACCGCAATATTCAATCAGATTCAAAACATCACACATCGGTACTGATCTGTTAAACTCATAAAACCGCAAATATTTAACACTGATATTCATCTCGGCCAACTAATTACGGTTTAATTCTATTAAAATCAATAAATACATCATCTTCAGATATAACATACCCTGAATGCAATCTGTCTCAATCAGGATTCACCAATTCACAATTTCTGATATCAAGTCAAGGTTAAAATCAATTTCTCTGACTGAAATCAAATCTAAAGTCTTATCTGGGGAAAAACATCAATAACTTTCTTATCATTGGTAAATCAGCCAATGATAAACTCAACTTCAGTAAATCAACTGAATACATAAGGAGTCTCTCTGCTCCTTTCTGTAATAATCAAATCATAGATAGTACGGATTATCAAAGGAATTCTCAATCTAGAATCATTATCGTACAATATTCATCCTTTGGCCATCTCAGGTCCGATTCTCACCATCTTCTGGAACTAATCTAGGGTAGCTCTGTACTTGATCAGCATATCAATATCAGTAATGCAATCCCAAAATCAGACAACACTAGTACAATACCAGCTACCAGACGATCTAACTCAATCTCATTCTCATCCTATTGTAGTATACGATATTTTACAGAATTCACTGCTATAAAAACTCTCCCAAACCGGTAAAGAGATACACTACAGTAGATAAAAACTCAACAGGCAATGCATGATTCAATGCAAATCGTTCAAAAATAAACGTATGGGAAGTATCCGTATTCATCAATACAAAAGCAGGATAACTACATCAAGAACAGTTACCTGCAACATCATCATCTGGTGCTTCCTGAGCCTGCTCCTCAGTCAAAGAAAATACTCTGGCCTGCTGTCTAGGAGGCTGGCCAACTGTCTGGCTTCCTCCTGGCCTCTGCTGTGACTGAGATGGTGCTGGCTGAAATGAATGAACAGCAGCTGATCGTCTACTCCACTGTGCCGCTGATCCAGATGATTCGGCTCCCTGGGATCTTTGAGAACCTTTCTGTGGACACACTCTGGCAAAATGTCCCTGTTGTTTGCAGAAGTGGCAACTACCAAGTACTCCTTGGCATTGCTCAGTGGAATATCTCCCTCCACAATTTTCGCAGTAAGCTCCGGTATAACTCTGTTTGGAACCATTGGAGCTAGAAGAACTGCCGCCAGACTTCTTAAACTGCTTTCCTCTAGCCTTCAGAAAATTTTTCTTTCCACCACTGCTACTATCACTCTCAAATCGGGGTGGTGGTTGTTGTGGTCTCGGTGCGGGAGGAATATCTGTAGCTCCTCTCTGCCTTATCAGTCCCGCTTCAGCGCCCTTTGCTCTATTCATGACTTCAGCAAAGTTATTTTGTCGCCCTGTGTTCATCAATGTAAATATATCGGGATTCAAGCCATTGATGAACTGATCAGCAACGGCTTCGTCATTTTCAGCCACATGTGGAGCAAACTTCAATAAGGTAGAGAACTTGGTCACATATTCTTCAATGTTCAGCTGACCCTGTCTCAAATTGGCAAACTCCGCCCCCTTGTCTTTCCTTTACGACACTGGAAAAAATCTTTGATAAAACTCAGTTTTAAATACATCCCAAGTAATAGTCGTACCTCGATGCTCCAAGGCCTTCTTCATCGTAATCCACTAGTTCTTTGCAACATCAAGCAACTGGTGCCCAATCAATTTAATTCGGCGCTCATCACTGTAATCCAGTGAATCAAACAGCATCTCAATGTTATCTAACCAACTCTCACATTCAACTGATGTCTCAGTACCCTTCAGTGTCGGTGGTTTGAATGACTGAAACCTTTTCAATAACGTTTCCATCGGAGTTGCTGTCACATCCATTGGAGGATTCGATGTGCTACCCTGTTCTGGTATTCTTCGATGAGGCATATCTGATAATCAAATGGATTAATACCCCAATCCAATAAACCTGTTTCACTTCAGTTCCCTCCTCCGATCATCTTACTGCTGATCAAGAATCGGTTCAAATTCGTTCCCAATAATACATATTACACAATCAAATCAAATCAGATAAGTCAAGTAACATGTATTATATAAAGCAGTAAATCATGCTAGCAATCACAAGCAAGGAAGGAAAACTCAATCTACCCCGCTCACTAGCTTCTATCTCAGTCTAAAGGATCTATCGCTCTGATACCACCTGTTGTGGGGACCCGAACTTAATTCAATTCTTAATCACTTTCTGGGAATAATTAATCAATTAAAATAAACAGGGTCTAATTTTTTTTTTTTAAAATACGAGAGTACGCGGCATATGAAATAAATCATATCTCATTTACAAGATCACTATTCAGATCTAAGTACCAGTCCTGTACAATCATAAATCATAATAACTATTGTTTCTTCACTACATCTCAGGTGATATAACAGATATACTCCTAAGTCCGGATCTCCACGCTAACTGTCTTCTCTCATCCTCTTCTTGACCCTGATCCAGCCCCACCTATTGTCATGCACACATACAAAACAAGACAACATCCGGATAACTCCGGTGAGAATAAATCTCAGTATAAACAATGTAAACATGCAATTATATAAAAACATATATAAACGCATAAATAAGATATCATTAACATGTAGCAACTCAACAAACATGAATGATATAAAACTGTAAATCAACTAGTCGTATCAGACTTGACTCCAACAACGCGTCGTCTCAGACTCGACTCAACTCTAACCTAGGGATCCCAATGTCTGGATATTGATAATTATATCGAATCTCAGTCGATAGGAATGAATCAACCCTATACGGCATCGATATAATTCATATATCCAGTGTCTGGGCGAAACAGCCGCAGAATTGACGAATCAGTCAAGAATTAAGCGAATCAGCCAATAACTAGACGAATCAGCCAGTAATTAAGCGAATCAGCCAAAGTTTAGACGAATCAATCGATAACTAGACGAATCAGCCAATAACCAGACGAATCAGCCGGTGACTAGGCGAATCAGCCAATGACTAAACAATCAGTAGTCAATACATGCAGTGGCTATAAATCAATAGACTACAAACATCAATCTCATCAATTACAAATATCAACGCAATAAACTAAGTATGTGATTTAGGGAAACTCGAGTCCAACCTCACTCGAGTTGTGCAATCCCAACTCAACATTAATTTATACCTTTCTTTCTGATACTCTGACTCTGTCGAAGTCTCGAACTCAAAGCCTGTCAATACTCAATCTGACAATAACAATATTGAGGAATACAATATCAATACCCCAATCAATCGATACTGGATATAATCAGAACTAAATCGAATTCTGTTTCAACGGCATAACTGCACAATCTCAATATACCCAGCAATACAAATCAACAGATATCAATTCCAACATCTCATAATTGATACCATACAAATCTGATATCAAATCTCAATCAAATCAACTCTGAAAATCATAACAAATCTGTAATCGATCTGTTTCTCAATTTGACTTCAATTCTACGATGTCTAACATGTCAAGAACATCATATATGAATCCTATCTGATTCTGGAAATACCATAATTTCAACTTATATCAAAACGTAACATAACTTACGTCCAGTTGTAGCCTACGTCGATAGGAACACAGTACCGCAGTCAAATTCAAAATCAGACGGACGGTATGCCTACTAAGCGTCTCGCGCTCGGGCGGTCATGAATTTCCGCTCGGGCGCGGAAATTTCTGTCGAGATACTCAACCGATCATCTCCTGGTGCTCGGGCGGTAATATTCTACCGCTCGAGCGCCAAACATTCTGTCCAACTCATGGTGCATTGGCGCTCGGGCGGTTCTTTTCCACCGTTCGGGCGCGAGATGTTCGGTTCAACATCTTGGCCAACATCTTGAGATGTTCGGTTCAACATCTTGGCTTATACTGTAACGATGCCCTGCTTCTTCATTTGAGTTCCTATAACCTCACTTCTGTCAATTAATCAACGTCTGATTACAACAATTAAATCTCGGGCATTACAGATGTGAACCCACGGCTAGTTGTATCATTGAACCATTGAGGGTCACACAAGTGCTAACTTTCTAGATCTCGTTGAGAAGTAAAATAGTTCAATATGTTGAACGACTTATAAAGGAGTTTACAAGCGCAAGAAAAATTAGAAGTATGACTTCTATAAGGAGAATGTGACTTTAATTTGAGGAAGTATTCCTAAATTAAAATTTGGCCAAACAAATAATGTATTTGAAAACTGTGATTTTCATAAACATTATTATGGACTAAATTAAATTAATTCAAGTTTTGAATTAATTAAACACTAGTGGACCTAGTAGAGTCCAAATAATTAAGTTAATTCAAGTGTTAAATTAATTAAATAACATTGGGCCTTGTAGAGCCCAATTAGAAATAATTATTAAACTAGAGGGCTTGAGTAAAATCAAGTAAATGTTAAATGATCTCGAATGTGTGGCCGAAATTTCAACCTTCATTCTCCTTCAATTTTCTTTCTTCAATTGTTGGGGAAATCTTAGCCTTCTCAATGAAAAATACTCTAATTTTTCTAGTGCAAAATTAGAGTGGTTCTACTTTGTTAGTGGTGGACCTAATTGTGAAGGAAGGAGTCCATTTGAGCAAGGACTGGTGTTGGAAGCTTGTAGATTGTCTACCTTCAAGAGCCAAGTTGTTTACAACTTGGTTGGACCCAAAACATCAATCCTTGTGATTGATAGGTAATTTTTCTAAACACATTATGAATGTCATTTTGTGTTTTAATGCTATACACTATAGTTTAGGGTGCACGATTTTCTTGCTTGAAAAATAATTTTGAAACTTCCGTTGCGCAAGCAAGCACCTTAATCGACCCTTTTCACATACCAGTGGCACAAGATCAGGGCACTGCTACTCATACTCAAATGGATATAACTCCGACTTCGATGGAGATACTGTTAGCCATATTTTAGTCTTTGCACCCACCAATGTTGAAGGGTACCTAGAAGGCATTAGAGTGTGAGAGCTGGTTGGAGATTATGGATCAGTTATTTGAATCTCTTGAGTATCCAGATGATCGTAAAATCAAGTTAGTTGTTCATCGGTTATTAGATGTTGCTATGAGTTGGTGGAACATGACCAAGAAAGCTTTAGAGGGTCGAGGTACAATTGTTACCTGGGATTTATTTATATCTGAATTTTATCAGCGTTTCTTTCCTACCTCTTATAGGAAAGACAGGGGAGCTGAGTTTGCAAATTTAAAACACGTAAATCTGAATGTTGAGGAATATGTTGCTAAGTTCTCAAATTTACTGAGATTTGCACCTCAAGTGGCATCCAATGAAGAATCTAAGGCTGATCACTTCATAATTGGTCTTAACCCTGATATCTTTATTTTGGTTAATAGTGGAAGGTCTAATACTTCTGTTGAGGCTCTTGATCGAGCCAAGGGAGCTGAAACCGGTATATATACAACGACCCCAACAACCACAGTATAGACAGTAGTTCAGACAGGGTAATAGTGGCGGTAACAGTGGCAACATAAGAGAGCAGTTTAGGGCTAGAGGCAAGCAATTTAAGAGGCATGGCAGTAATTTTTCAAGTTATAGTGAATCAAGACTGAAAAGGGATCGGTTACGGTGCCCGGATGCGCAACGGAAGTTTCAAAAATCAAATTTTACAAGAAAAAATTCGAGCACCTCACTATGATGTGTAGCAAATAACATAAATACAAAATGTCGTACATAGGGTGTTTTAGAAATTTTTACCTATCAATCACAAAGGATTGATAATGGCTCCAACTAAGTTGTTAAACAACTTAGCTCTTCAATGGCTAGACAATCTACAAGTTTCCAATGAGCACTCGTTGCTCATTGGAAACTTGTCGTTGCTCAAAAATTAAGCCCACCACCAACAAGGAAGATCCCCTCTAATTTTGCACTAGAAAAATTAGAAGATTTTTCTTTGAGAAGAGTATGCAATCTTCAACAATTGAAGAAGCAAAAATGAAAGAGAATAATGTATAAAAATCTTCGGCCAAGGCATTAGCAGAGAAGAAGGAGAGATTTTCTTGGCTGTGTAAAAAGTTAAAGTAAGCATGCGCATGACATGCCTTGGATATTGAAAAAGTAGCCTCCAACCCTTCATCTCTCATGCATGCAATTCTATTTGGGCTTGTAACAATTACAAAACCCATTAACTTTAATTTAAATGTCTCAAACAAATTTGACACAAATTAACCTTACTTGAAATTATTCAAGCCCACTAGTTGAATAATTATTTCTCATTGGACTCTACAAGACCCGATATGATTTAATTAATTCAACACTTGAATTTATTTAATTATTTGGGCTCTACTAGGCCCACTACTGTTTAATTAATTCAACACTTGAATTAATTTACATTAGTTCATAATAATGTTTATGAAAATCACAATTTTCAAATACATTATTTATTAGGCCAACTTTTAATTTTCGAACACTTCCATAAATTAAAAGTAACATTCTCCTTATAGAAGTCATACTTCTATTTTTCTTTGTGCTTATAAACTCTTTTATAAGCCGTTCAACACATTGAACTATTTTACTTGTCAACGGGATCTGGAAAGTTAGCACTTGTAATGCCCGAGATTTTAGTTTGATACTTTTGAATTGTTATATATTATGAATAAGGCGATGGAAGAACAGACGTGGAGCAGCGACGTTGCAAATTGAGTTTGTTGACAAAGAGAGAGACCGCACCCGCGCCAAGAAGTAGACCGCACCCGCGGTGCAAGGGCAGAAAGTTGTGTTTTGAGGGAAAAAGCCACCGCACCCGCGCTATGAAATATACCGCACCCGAGGTCGATGGACAGAGAGTTGGCTATTTTTACAGTAGGGACACCGCAACCGCGGTGCCAGACAGAGCGCACCACGGTGCTGCTACAGTAGGGTCACCGCCCCCGCGGTCCAAGAAAGAGCGCACCCGCGGTCGTTCCTTCTGAATTTTTTGAAGGTGATCCAATACGTGCAGCGCACCCGCGGTCCAAAGGTGAGCGCACCCGCGGTGCGACGTGCGCGAGAAAGAAAGGGGCCACTTTCCTTACATGCAACGTATATGTGTATATATATATATATATATATATATATATATATATAGCAAGCACGAATTGTTCCTCAGATTTCAGAGAAAGGGAGCGAAGCTTTGAGAAGAAATATCCTTACGCCTTTCTATTTCGATCCGTCCGTCAGATTTTGAATCCGACTTCAGTACTGAATTCCTATTGACGCAGGCTACAACTGGACATTGGGTATGGACAGAGTTGAGTTCGAGACTTCGTCTTCGTCAGATCGAGAAGGGAAAGGTATAAATCGATGTTAACTGGGAGATCGACTTGAGTTAGATTTAACTCGAGTTTTCCTAAACCACATACTTGTATGGTATTGTTTTTATACCTTTGTGTTTTAATGATTATGTTTATTCTATTGAATTAGAAAGTAGAAAGCAGAGAGCTATTGAGTGAGAGTCACTGACAGAGGGGCTAGACTATGACAGAGGAGTCACTGGCCCATTGCACATTGTCAGAATAGGGTTAGTCTTGGACAGACATGCCAAGACACTGGACGTTTGGTATATCGAGATGCTTCAGATATAGATAGCATCTTTATTACAGATTATTCGATATAGACTAGACCAAAGTCCAGAAATAAGATCGTACCGCCACCGCGACCGGTAGTAGTAGGTGGGAGACTTGTTACGTTCTTATTCACCGGGATCCCTAGATTAGATGAGAGATGAGTCGAGTCTGAGATGCCGAGTCATGAGTTGAATTACAGATTGTATAAATTATGTTTCGTAGATTATAATTCATGTTTTATTTACAATTTGATTTCGATTTGCAATGTTAGATTATGATACGTGTTTTGGTTTAAACAGTTGCTAATTTAAAAATAGTGACGGTTTTGGTTTAAACCGTCGCTACATTTAGCGACGGTACATAATCCATCGCTATATATAGCGACAGTTTTAAGTAAAACGGTCGCATGTTTTATGGGAAACCGTCGCTAATTTTAGCGACAGAATTAACAAAACCGTCACTAAATATGATTACAAGCAAAACCGTTGGAAATTTTAAAAATGCGACGGTTTTTGGTTAGCGATGGTTCAACCAAAAGCTAACCAAAACCGTCGCAAATTGACTATAAATACCCGCACATCCAGTCCATTTTAACATACACCACTTCGCAACATTTAAAATTTTTCTCTCTTACATGATTTTACCACTTCACAACACTTAAAATTTTTCTTCTTGCACGATTTTAGTCTCGATTTAGGATAAATTTTTTCGCTTTAATTTTCTGATAAATTTTTAAGTGTTAGTTAAGATCATGAATATTGTTAGTCTATTCCAATTGTAAGTTTTTTTAAACTTATTAAATTATTAAAATTAAATTTTTTTATTTTACTGAAAATATTAGCGACGGAAATAATGAATTGACCATCGCTACAATTAGCGACGAAAATCATGAACCAACCGTTGCTAATTTTAGCGACGGTTTAATGATGATTTTGCATAATTCGTCGCTAATTAGCGATGATTTTACATAAATCCGTCGCTAATATTATTTGCGACGTTTTTTCAAAAACCATCGCAAATTGTAGCTACAACAACGGATAAAATCGTTATCTTTGAGCGCACCCTTTAACCACATGAGCTTTAACAACAGTTTTAAAATACCTACGACAACGGTTTTTGTAGGCCTTTTTTTTTTTGTAGTGCTTGGTTCTATCATCAACAAAAAGGAGAAATTTTTTAGAATATTTCTATTACCCTAAGTTTTGGCGATTGACAAATAACAATATCGATTTGTTACAAGATCGAGCCGCTCTTTCAATTCAAGCCGTTCAGACAGAACACCAAGAGTTCAAGCCATTCACGCAAGGAAGTCAAGTTGTAGTATTTCTGAACTATAGCTACAAGAGCTCATTTGTCAATTTGGCAGGATCAAAGTCCTATATGCAGCACACGTGTTCAAAACTTATAACTCCAATCACACTGTAATTGGTCATACTTGAAAAAATCCAAAAAGGATATTACAAGTAAAGTCGTTCAACAACACCTACAATAGAATCATTACATAATATTCTACCAACTCCCGAACAATAGAAAGATGTCTATTTTGTTCATAGTCTGTTAGTTTTTTTGAAAAGCAAGGAAGAAGCTTAAAGTCGCCAAAGCAAAAGAAACATTACATAAAATTTAATGATAGGTACGACGAATGAAAATGACATGTCGATTCTGTCAGGTAACAGTACATATGATTATTGATAATCAAATCCGATTATTCGATCTTTTCAACTATAAATATGGAGACTCGGTATCAAATGAAACAATCAGTACTCTCGTGCATCTTTCAATTTGAATTCATTCAATATTTCCGTGCACACTTAAAGTTTTCATATTTGAAGTTGCTTTCATAGCACACACCTAAAGAATGTACGAGAACTTCAAGGATCAATCTTAACTACATTACCAACTCAAGACGTCAAGCTGACCGTTGTGTTATTTTGTATTTTTTTCTAGTGAATAGAAGGTTTTGAAAACTTTGAGAGTTTAGTAACATTGTGAGAATATGGTGAAATGATTAGTCTAGAAATTAATGCTTAATACTATAATATAAACTTAGAAAATCTTATTTAAATCTATAAATTTTAATATAATCTCAATAATTTTTCCATAAAAAAACAAACACCAAAAAATATTAAAACTTCACACATGGTTACTAATTATATATTATTATTCAAGAGTTCCATAGAAATATGGATGATAAGCCAATTGAATTAGAAAGTCGTAAAATTTGGAAACTCGGAACGATTGTATTATAAAATTCCACTGTCAAGCCATATCTCATGTAATTAACAACGTGTGTTTATATCATTGAAATAATTATCTAAATATGATAAACTTTTGTTATTGCAAATTTACGTTTCCCTCATCTAAAAATTTAAAATATAAGTAAAGATAAGATTTAATTTAAAAATAAAGATAAATATATGATTAAATATTTAAAAAGAGAGGCTATTTTAGGAAAGAAAAATTCTTCAAGACAGTTATATAATAAATATATAATTATAATTTAAATAAAGTTTCACCAAATCAATTAGAAATAGTTAGTACAGGAATCCCGAATTTAATTATAAAGTATAGATAGGATTAAGCAGCAAACACATTTTAATAACATTCTTTACGCCTATAGAAGCTATATTTAAAATTTCTAAGGAAATAGATTCATTACATATATATATATATTACTATTATCTTAAATTGATACTCTAGAACATGACCAAGGATGACAATGTGTATGGGTGGCGTAGCACATGTACTTAAACCAAACTCAACTTATTTGCGTTGGGTATAGAATCTTATTCGACATGATCCATTGTCATCTTGACATACGACCGCGATACATACATACATATTAAAATTAATGATGATATTTAATTTCGACAAATACATTTAATTAGAAAAATTTTATCTCATTGTATTTTGTATTTTATTTTGGTTATCTGTTTAGGCATAGTATGGTACACATGATAGGATAAATATGTGATATATAATATAAGGATAAGTTAATGATAAATAAGATGTATGATATTATATTTAATGTTTGGTATGATTTTAATAAAAGTGATTAAATTTATATATTAGATTGTAATGACAAAATTAACCTTATCATAATAAATTTTATAATTTCAACGTTGTTGCTTGAGTTCATAGTTTTTATCTGTTCTTGCGCCGATAGTGCTTGCATGATTTATTTATTTTTACCTAATTTTTTATATTATATAATATGATAATTGAGCCCTTGATTTTGTGAGTCAAGTCAAATATCAATTTTTAAGGTTAATCGAGTGATACTAATAATTTTATTGATAATTATAAAAATTATTTATATAATTATCTCGAATTCATTTATATAATTATCATATTATATAATATATAAAAATAAATAAAAATATTTATTTGATTTTAATTTCTATCTACTAGCATAGATTTATAAAAATCATTTATAAATTGAGGGCAATTAAGTCATTTGTAGTGTATTTCATCATTAAATTAAAATTATCACACCTAATAGAAGAAGCATTTTATCCTTCTAAAAAATTATTTATCAAGAGCACATGATATTATCATAGGCTTTTTAAAAAGGTACCAAACATGGGATAAGGATGATTATTTATCAATCCCTCCCTTATCCCATGTACCAAACTATGCCTTATAGTATGCCCTATTAAATTTATTACATATCATTTAAAAATTTATGTACCTAAATTATGCAAAATAAGTGATATTAGAAGTAAAAAAAGGAGAGAATACTTCTGCTAAGGAGCAATTCGAACACAAAAAAAAAAAAACTTATGATTTTTATTACCAAATATCTTTCGGCTACGCAAAAAATATTAAGGCTAAGTAATAATTAAAAAATTGTAAAATTAGTAATTAGTTTTAGGAATAAAACATTAGCTTTGAACATCCATGATAGATAAAAATTGATCTACCATGGACAATTAATTATCAGATTTCAACGACACCCATGTCTAAAAATCCTAAAAAATTGGAAACCGAGACCTATGATTAAAAAGTTTATAAAAAATATATAAGACCGTCTCTATTTTATAAGATATATATCTTAATCAATCTGATCCTATCAATAAAAAATATTAGTTTTTATCTCAAAAATATTTTTTTTATTTCAAATATGGATCAAGTCAAATTTTATCGCGGATTAAAAAATTTATCGCTCTGCCAATAAAAAACGAGACTTGTTGATCTAAATACTTCTGTAATTAGAACTTTAAAGATTTTACCAAATCTAAACCACCAATAATAATAAAAAAAAAAAAAGCACTATAAGTACGTCTCCTGTTCAAAGAGTCCTACATGCATCCTTTTATTTCCTCGTGTTATCCTTGTTATAATAGAAGAAGCAGGCCACAGAGTACATAGAGCCGCCGTTTTGGGATTATGATAGGTGAATTTTTGTGCGATTTTGAAGAGTAAAAACAATTCAATGGCTTCTGAGAAGATGGATTCCGCAGAGAAAATTACCGAGGGCAAAAGTAGCAGCGGCATCAAAAGTGCGTTCATCAAGAGGCGTGATTGTTTGATTAAGAAGGCGAGTGAATTAGCTATTCTCTGCGGTTCCGAAGTTGCCATTATTGGATACTCCAACGACGGGAAGTTGTTCGAATATGCTAGTTCCGAGTACGCCCTCTATGCTGCTATCTTCGTTTCTGAGAATTCCTTTTCTGTTGTTTCTTTGGGATTTATTCATGTGTTTGTTCGTTCATGAGAATTTTTTAGGTGATTTAATATGAGAAACAAAAGAGTATGGATTCATGTGGTAACAAAACTAATTAAAGTTAATTATTTAACAATTATACTATAATAATGTTGATTTGATTTTTATAAACTAAATTATCTACGATATTATAGGTACTATAGAATTTAAATCAAATTTACAGTTTCAGATTATAGTATGATTTCGGTAATGGCCTCTAACTTTTAGGAACCTGTACCAAACCGGTTTGTAAATTCTGGGTTTTTTGTTTTAGTTTTGGTTTTGGTTTTTGAGAGAACGGTTTAGGTTGCGGTTCACGGTTCTTTAGGAACTCTGGTTGAGTCTAGCTAGGGGTGGGGTAGGCGTTAAAGATATCAAAGCTTGTTATTTATAGTAAATTGTCTTTGAATACACATGGCTGTTGTTTTGTTTTTGTTTTTCGGGTAAGTTGTATGGAGATCTGAGAAACCGAAAAATTACGCTGATGTTCGAAAGATAGGTTGTATAAGAATTCGAAACTGGTTGAACTAAGATATGCAATAAGTAGTATCATGCAACACGATAAGCTGATCAGTTGAACGATGATTCCCTTGATCACTGCAGCATGGCGAAAATAATGAAGAGATTTGAAGAGTGCCAGCGAATTAAAAAAGGTGTTCCGGTGAACCACGATCCAGAGGTACGTGTGATGCTTAAAATTTGACATATCTATGGACTTTTAATCCTTCCACATATTCATTATATGTATCGGATTTAGTATGGTTTGTTCTCTTAACAGAGGCAAGAGGATGTTCTGAGAGAAGAGATGGAAAAGCTCAAACAAAAGGAGGACCAGTATGTTTTCTCACAAAAATGAGATTCTTGTATTTTTCGAAAATCCGTGTTGTGTTGTGTTGTGTCTTTTCTGTTAATTTGCAGGCATGTGTTGGGGAGGAATCTCGATAGCATGAGTCGCGAAGATTTGCAAGAACTCGAACAACAACTAAACGAAGGGTTATTGTGCATTAAGGATAGGAAGGTTTGTCCTTTAAATTAAACTGTGGACTTAAAACAAAACGTATTACTCTTTGATTGCTAACAATAAAAGACAATGCTACGGTTTCAGGAGGCAATATTGGTCCAGAAACTTCAAAAATCAAGGGATAATGTATGCAGATTAATCTCTTATTTTGTGCATCAGCTGATTTCTCGTACGGGTCCTGGAGGAAAATTGAAAAACATTTGTCCCTTATTTTAATTTTATTTCAGGAGCTACAATCCATGCAGGAGAATGTGACTTTACGCCAAAAGGCATGTGTAGCTCTCTCATTTTGCGTTGCGAAATTCGGCTATTGATGTGAATATATCTAAGTAATCTGCACTGGCTTAATATGATTCATAGGTTGAAAACCTTGAAAGGCTTTGTGCCCCGATCAGCTATCAACAACCAATTCTTCTCGAGTACCAGTTGAAGGGGCAGAGCAACTTCGAGCTCGGACAAGGCGTTGCCAGTCCCCAACTAGCTTGCGATACTAGCACTGGAGATGCAGACTTAGTGGACACCAACCTGCAATTGGGGTAAGACATTTTCTCCGGATTTTCGGCCTTTTATGTTACTGTTTTCCTACTAGGAGTATGTGTGTCTTGCTTTTCGTGTAGGCCTTCAACTTCCAAGGTTTGTGGAAAAAGGAAAACTCCATGCGAGGAAAGAAGAAGCAATGCCGATACTTTTCTTTCGATATAGGACCAGCCGGCGGTTTATGGAATGTTTGCAAATGTTTAAAAAAATTATTATGAACTTTTTTTTTACAAAGTTGTACAACTTTATATAAAAAATTATCTATAATCAATTTTTCGAATATTTACAAACACTACCTTACTTTTGTGGTTTATATATATTTTTTGCTTTGATGATTTTATGATCTATCTATGTCTTGATTTAGTTATTCTATATTTCTCATCGCACATATGGTTTTTGGGAATGTATAAAACACCAGGTGATTAGCTTTATGGACTTTGTGGGGGCCCGTGCTCCTGATTAATCTTTAATGACAAAACAACCAGGATTTATTAATGTAAACAGCGAAAGCGATTTAAAATTTTCCTTTTGGGCCAATAGAAATTTCGACATGACCTTCCCGTAAGTAGCACATCCCAAAAATTTCCAAACTACACAAAGAAAATTTATATACTCGAAATAAAGTCATAACATCAATTCACAACCCTATAGCCGCACTGGCCAGGACTAAACACATATAGAGCCGGCAAGGCTCGATCACACAACTATCAATACAAAACAACGTAAAAATAACAGTACAGCTACACGGGACATCTCCCCGGTAAATGTATAACTCCATAATATAGTATATATATATCTGGGAACTCTCAACCATGACTCGACGATTGGGCACCACTACCTGACGCTCCACCAGACGCGTCAAATCCTCCTGGATAACCTGCTATGGCATCAAAAACAACCACAGCATAAAAAGAAACGAGGGGTCGGGCCCCAGTACGACGAACCAGTAATATTACGACAAATATAACTGACCTGAAATAAAATCAAGTAAAATGCAATGAAATGCAATGCAATGCGTGTCGGTAACAACAAAATAATGGATACCAAAGCGGAGTCCAAATGAAACGCATCAGCAACAAGAACAATGACCACCCGTGTCAGGACTGCAGCAACGTAATATCATGCCGCCGCTCATCCATGCACGTAGCATCGAGGGTACGGGAGCGACCCGCTCAGCCCTCATGCAAGTCACCAGGAGTGCTAATCCTACCCACCCACTCCATCGATGACGCAACAACTCGATAGATCAATATCAATAGCAATCAAAGGAGTCAAGGCTCGAAATGCTATGCCACAATAGTATCAACTCAAATAAATGCGTGAATGAAATCACGTATTCACAGAAACACATAAGGCACGCCACAACTCATTACAAAGTACTTAACGTCATTTCACATCATATAGACATCATAATAAAACAGTTCATGCGTACCTCAACTGACTTTAATTTACCACAAAATATCTTAAATATTTCTCGAAACTCCAATCCTGTGGCAAAATTATTTATTGCACATCAATTCCTATCTTAGTTAAATAATCAAGGAATTTATCGAAAGTAATTCCAAAATTCACACTAAATTTCCAGAACTTATAATTTCAATTTACAACATTTTAACGGTGTCCGACTAGCGCATGTACAGCTCAAAAGTCGAAATATCCCAATTTATAAATCTGAAAATTCAAAACTCAGCAAACTAAATTCTGAAAAAGTCGATAAATACTTCGAATCGACTCAATAATTCACCTACAATCAATAATACAACAAATATCAATATTGGTACCAAATTTAACCCAAAAATACAACCACCTTGCTGGAATCATGATTTGTACCTCAATATATATACCAAAATGAAGCCTACGACATAAGGAACAAAATCTCTCAATCAATTTCCGAATTTCGGCGACGTACGGGCGGCAATTTGACGGAGAAATGGAAGACGGGTTTTCAAAAAGTGTCGAGAAACACTTCAATATGGGTACCAAAACGTAGCTCTCATCGAGAGGATTCCAAAACTATGCTTACTTTAGAAAATCCCTGACCGACGGTAGAGTTACGGGCGGTCAAAGGCAGAAGAAATCGTTTGACTTTTATTACGGGAGAGAGAGAACGAGATTCTCGTTTCTTCTTTTCTTTTCTTTTTTTAATTATTTAATTAGTTAATAAAACAAGTGGGCTGGGCTTTAGGGAAAATTTGGGTTGGGCTCTCACAGACTTGCAGCCTCCCCTTTAAAGAATTCTAATGAATTTCTACGTATATTTCTATGTACGTGTTTATGTTGAAAATTTGGGTTGAATGTGAATGAAAATTAATAGTTGGTTTGAGGCTTACTAATGGAAGTAATTAGCAATTTGAAACATTTCGTTTGATGTACTTATTGTATAGTGAGGTGTGCAAATCAAAACTCGGATTTGTACTGAAAAGCATTGACTCATGTTCGAGCACGACCACTGTACGTCTGTATGAATCAAAATTGGTTTTCTAGACTAACCCACATTTCATTGCTTCTAATTCTTCTTCAATTAAAATAGATGTCCCTATATATATACACACACACACATAATTGTTGTATTTGTTAATTGCAAGTATACGGTGTCAAGTTTTAATACTCGATTTAAGTATATATATCTTTCTCATAGAGTGTGCAATTTAATAATATATTACTTACCATAATTAGAATAGTCAGACTTTATTTAGAAAATTTAATCGATTGTTGATTGATAATTATAAGATAAAATGAATTAAAGCACACAAACGATCAAAAATAACCTAAAATAAGAATCTATACGTGCGGCTTCACTTGGTCTTTACAATATTGAATTATCATTGACATCTATATTTATAAATTCGACCCGTTTACTACCTTAGAATTCTCAAATATACATACTCCTTTTCCCAAGTAGAATGTAGAAATTAATTATCTAATATCGATTTCAATATCCCTATTAAAAATCAAACAGTAAATAATTTCAATAGCATATTAATTCTTTTAATTGATTCGATGGAGTTTTAGATCTTCTAAACTATATAAACACTAATGATATATTTTCATATGGTTCTATTTTAAATCTCTCTCCCGAGTGATAGATTTCAAATAAATATGACACTCCAATTAGTGATCAAGTAATTGAAATCGCTAGAATCCGAAAAATATAAATAAATCAAGAAGAAATTCGCATACGTAAATCAACAATTTATAAATATATATTCGACCAAGCTACGTTGTCCTCTAGATTAAATAAATCAGTTCATGATGAAAAAAAAAGATAAAACAAATTAATGTTTTTCAAAATCAAAATAATCGCCTAAGAAATAGTAAGAAGAATAAGAGAAAGAATCTGAAACTGCGACTCCATTCCTGGTAGATGCGCTCCCATCTTCGCACTTCGTTCTTCATTCTTTGTATTTGTTTTTCATGCATCTGCAGCTCCTCTTTCGTGGTAGGATTTCAATATTTATATTTGTGTCCATGTTCCGAGACCTATGAAGAAGCTCGCACAGGTCTACGTCACACGCTAGTGTGTGACTGGTGCTGTTTCTGTCTCCTGCTTCTGCGTGGTTGCGCGCTTCTACTTTTTGCGCCTCCTAGGCACGTAGGTGCTAGCGGTCACATGCTAGCTTATGTTTCTGGTACTCTGCTGGCGGCACACATGCTTCTGTTCTCCCTTATTTGTAATGCCCGAATTTAAAAAAAATTGAAAAAAAAAAGTTATTGTTCATGAGGTTACTATTCAAGCGCTGCGGCGCTAGAATAGTAGCGCCTAGGCGCTTGAGATGCAGGATTTTGGCGCTAATGCACTGAAAAGTGGTGCTGAGGCACTACAGACGTTAAAAATCAATATGTAAGCCCACCTTCACCTCCACCAATCATTTTCCTCCTCCTTCACGTAATCCTCATCCATCTTCTCTCCATTTTTATGAGTGATTCGCTCAAGAAAAACATGAAATGAAGGTAGATTTGTGATCCTCTAGTCACGGGCTTCAAGTTGACGTAAGTATTTCCCAATTTTATTCAAGTTTGGAAATGGCTTGAAATTTGGAATTAATATTTGAGATATTAAGATGTTGAAGTTGTTGTATTTGAGTTGGTTTGAATTTAAAAAGGATATGAGAATGGTTTCTTGTTTACGTGCAAAGAACAATTTTTACACCTTCAGTATTTCGTGTATATGGAATAGTTTTGTTTGGATTTTGGAGTTAGGGTCTTCATCAAACTTGTAGATCATAGAGTTAGCTTCGATTTGGTTTTTGAATCACTCAATTCCATGAAGAAGTGAAAGCGATATGTGATTTTTACTAAAACTGGTCTAGAACTCCAAGTTAGTACAGATTTGTGTACATGCCTTCTATTTATTCGAATTCTGAGATTCCTTGAATGGGATTCTGGATTTGATGTTCAAATGAAAGTTATAACATTGTCTTGTCTTAGAAATGATAGCAAACTGGCTTGATTTCATTTGATATTGAGGAAGTTATGCTCAAAATACTAAAATGTGCCAGAAATGTATTGACGCAGAATTCATGGGAATTATGTTATATGTTTCATATTATGAACGACTGAGTAAATGACTTTATTTGACAAAATTTTGTGAAGAATAATTGTTGGGCTTTTAGTTTTCTTGCATATCCAATTTGCGGATCTTGATTTGAAGTAGTATTGAATTAATTATGAATTTTGAACAGAAATTGCTCTGTTTTGATAAATGATCCGAGTTCTTGAGTTATAGTAGACGTCAGGGGTTCAAGACTTCTCAACTATACCTTTCGATCTCCTTTTGGTAATATTTGAAATGTATGTTACGGTCAGTAACATACGAGGTAAAAGTATCATTTTATTTTAAATTGAAAATTCTATGGCTCGATGAATTACTTGTGATTGATGATGATTGATGCCTTGAGATGAGTTTATTATGATATCTAGATGATGATATTGATTTGCATCATTACATTGCATATTGAGCCACTTGTCTATTAATATTTGATATGGTGGAGGTCGCCTTGATTTACTGATTTGTTGGACGTATGGGGCTATAGTTGAGTTGACATAGTGTATGCGGAGGTTGCTGCTATGGTCTGAACACTCTCTATAGGCGCATCATAGTCCTGGGATTGTAGAATACAACACCTCACCCCGAGCGGATGAGTCGATGGATGTTGTTGGGGGATTCTCTTCCCTTGGGTACCCTATGACCGGATGATTCACTTGATCTTGAGATTTATTGATAGCCCACAGCTTCTAATCATGCATTGCATTATATGCATTTTTATGAATTTTATATGAACTATTTGTCATTTTAATTCTCATATGTTATTGATTGCATCATAGATCATATGGGTTTATACTCATCGCCACGTCGACTACCTCTTGTTTTCATGTGCTTGACGGTAGGTGAGGCGAGGCTTGGGATGCAAGAGTCTAGCTCCAGGCGAGGAGTTACGAGTTAGAGTGGGATTCTCGGATCTTACGAGCTATTTTATGATGTTTGGATTATTTTGGTTTACTAGTTATTTTGGCATGTTAAAACTTATATTTCAAATATTTGAGAACTTTAAATTATTTTGACGATATTTATGTCAGTTTGTGAACCACAGATTATGTGTTTTACTCAATCGTTTGGTTTGTTACATTTATAATTATTAGTATTACTGTCAGACCCGGGGCCCCACATTAGGTGGTATCAGAGCGTAAGATATTTGGGAACAAGGTAGATCGAGTCAGTTTGAATTGCTTGATCATGTTATATATTTGCTAGCATTTTCACTGTTCCATAATGTGAAATATATGATTATAATTGATATATTATATTGTTGAGCTTTATTCGAGATTTTTGAGATTATTGAGTCTCGAGAGCCGGAGATGGTTGATACAAAATTGAGATGATTATGATATTGTGATTTTATATGTGTTTGATATATTGTATATCAGACATGGCTACTCGAGGTAGAGGTCATGGTAGACCTAGACAGAACATACTGTTAGAGTATGTGCCCGTCGAGCCAAGTGTTGGCCGAGTGTTCACAATGAAACTCTATATATAAACAATCTTTATTTTAATAATATTTGAAATTATTGTTTTGGCACATCTTTATCTGTATACCCATGCTAGTGTCATAGATAAACTCTTTGAATATACAAATAGTAGAAAGAATATGAGATGCTCATATGATGAGTATCATGAACTTGTATTTGCAATACTGTATATTCTAAACAGTTCCTAGCCGATTCAGCCGCCGCTAAGAAGGATATAGGCCGCTCGAGTTTGAGACTAGTATCTACGATGTGAATATCATGTTTCATTGGTAGGGGACATTGTGATGTCCGAACATGCAGATAGGTGCTCCTTGTAGAGTGCACTGAACAACCCTCCATAAAGGACTTTCCAAGTGGTTCTCACTTATCGAGTGGAAACGTCCTAGTTTATATTTGTACACTATTAGTCCTTATGACTGGGGACAACATTGAGACTCTATGTGCTAGCATTGCACTTTGACTTGTTACCGACTCTCATGGGGTCATCCGGTGGCAAGGTTGGGTGTTTTGTCGAAACATATAGGAGTCGGTAATTGTAGTCGGGGATTCACCGCTTACCTTCGGGTATGGATATCCTATGTGATCACATGTATATGTAGTATGAAATCTCTTATCAGAGTATGGTTGTAATTATGAAAGGGGTTTCATAGATTACACCATCGATGCAACTAAGACATGACACATAGTATCGATTCTTTGACAGCTCTCGATATACCAATAGTTGTCGAATCGGTCGGGATATATGAGTTGAAGGGACCGTACTGTATGCTAACCATAATTGAATCATTCTTGCAGGCACTATCAATTGATAGCTAGGGAATCATGTAAGCGATGCTGCTAGGCGTTTAACATGATTGGTTGGGTACTACCAGTCTTGAGTTCTGACGTTCTTATTATCAAGGAGTTGATAATCAAGAATGGAGCAACTGGGGTATGCTCATATAAGGACATGTTTAGTCCCGAATCACATTGAGATGTTGTGGGGACCCGAACTTAATTCAATTCTTAATCACTTTCTGGGAATAATTAATCAATTAAAATAAACAGGGTCTAAATTTTTTTTTTTTAAAATACGAGACTACGCAGCATATGAAATAAATCATATCTCATTTACAAGATCACTATTCAGATCTAAGTACCAGTCCTGTACAATCATAAATCATAATAACTATTGTTTCTTCACTACATCTCAGGTGATATAACAGATATACTCCTAAGTCCGGATCTCCACGCTAACTGTCTTCTCTCATCCTCTTCTTGACCCTGATCCAGCCCCACCTATTGTCATGCACACATACAAAACAAGACAACAGCCGGATAACTCCGGTGAGAATAAATCCCAGTATAAACAATGTAAACATGCAATTATATAAAAACATATATAAACGCATAAATAAGATATCATTAACATGTAGCAACTCAACAAACATGAATGATATAAAACTGTAAATCAACTAGTCGTATCAGACTTGACTCCAACAACGCGTCGTCTCAGACTCGACTCAACTCTAACCTAGGGATCCCAATGTCTGGATATTGATAATTATATCGAATCTCAGTCGATAGGAATGAATCAACCCTATACGGCATCGATATAATTCATATATCCAGTGTCTGGGCGAAACAGCCGCAGAATTGACGAATCAGTCAAGAATTAAGCGAATCAGCCAATAACTAGACGAATCAGCCAGTAATTAAGCGAATCAGCCAAAGTTTAGACGAATCAATCGATAACTAGACGAATCAGCCAATAACCAGACGAATCAGCCGGTGACTAGGCGAATCAGCCAATGACTAAACAATCAGTAGTCAATACATGCAGTGGCTATAAATCAATAGACTACAAACATCAATCTCATCAATTACAAATATCAATGCAATAAACTAAGTATGTGATTTAGGGAAACTCGAGTCAAACCTCACTCGAGTTGTGCAATCCCAACTCAACATTAATTTATACCTTTCTTTCTGATACTCTGACTCTGTCGAAGTCTCGAACTCAAAGCCTGTCAATACTCAATCTGACAATAACAATATTGAGGAATACAATATCAATACCCCAATCAATCGATACTGGATATAATCAGAACTAAATCGAATTCTGTTTCAACGGCATAACTGCACAATCTCAATATACCCAGCAATACAAATCAACAGATATCAATTCCAACATCTCATAATTGATACCATACAAATCTGATATCAAATCTCAATCAAATCAACTCTGAAAATCATAACAAATCTGTAATCGATCTGTTTCTCAATTTGACTTCAATTCTACGATGTCTAACATGTCAAGAACATCATATATGAATCCTATCTGATTCTGGAAATACCATAATTTCAACACATATCAAAACGTAACATAACTTACGTCCAGTTGTAGCCTACGTCGATAGGAACACAGTACCGCAGTCAAATTCAAAATCAGACGGACGGTATGCCTACTGCACGTCTCGCGCTCGGGCGGTCATGAATTTCCGCTCGGGCGCGGAAATTTCTGTCGAGATACTCAACCGATCATCTCCTGGTGCTCGGGCGGTAATATTCTACCGCTCGAGCGCCAAACATTCTGTCCAACTCATGGTGCATTGGCGCTCGGGCGGTTCTTTTCCACCGTTCGGGCGCGAGATGTTCGGTTCAACATCTTGAGATGTTCGGTTCAACATCTTGGCTTATACTGTAACGATGCCCTGCTTCTTCATTTGAGTTCCTATAACCTCACTTCTGTCAATTAATCAACGTCTGATTACAACAATTAAATCTCGGGCATTACAGATGTGAACCCACGGCTAGTTGTATCATTGAACCATTGAGGGTCACACAAGTGCTAACTTTCTAGATCTCGTTGAGAAGTAAAATAGTTCAATATGTTGAACGACTTATAAAGGAGTTTACAAGCGCAAGAAAAATTAGAAGTATGACTTCTATAAGGAGAATGTGACTTTTAATTTGAGGAAGTATTCCTAAATTAAAATTTGGCCAAACAAATAATGTATTTGAAAACTGTGATTTTCATAAACATTATTATGGACTAAATTAAATTAATTCAAGTTTTGAATTAATTAAACACTAGTGGACCTAGTAGAGTCCAAATAATTAAGTTAATTCAAGTGTTAAATTAATTAAATAACATTGGGCCTTGTAGAGCCCAATTAGAAATAATTATTAAACTAGAGGGCTTGAGTAAAATCAAGTAAATGTTAAATGATCTCGAATGTGTTTGAGACATTTAAATAAAAGTCCATGGGCCTTGTAATTGTTACAAGCCCAAATAGAATTGCATGCATGGGAGATGAAAGGGTGGAGGCTACTTTTTCAATATCAAAGGCATGGCATACCCTTGGAATACACAACAACTTTTTGCACAACCAAGAAAACTCTCCTTTTTCTCCTTGCAATTGAAGTGGCCAAAATTTCAACCTTCATTCTCCTTCAATTTTCTTTCTTCAATTGTTGGGGAAATCTTAGCCTTCTCAATGAAAAATACTCTAATTTTTCTAGTGCAAAATTAGAGTGGTTCTACTTTGTTAGTGGTGGACCTAATTGTGAAGGAAGGAGTCCATTTGAGCAAGGACTGGTGTTGGAAGCTTGTAGATTGTCTACCTTCAAGAGCCAAGTTGTTTAAAACTTGGTTGGACCCAAAACATCAATCCTTGTGATTGATAGGTAATTTTTCTAAACACATTATGAATGTCATTTTGTGTTTTAATGCTATACACTATAGTTTAGGGTGCACGATTTTCTTGCTTGAAAAATAATTTTGAAACTTCCGTTGCGCAAGCAAGCACCTTAATCGACCCTTTTCACATACCAGTGGCACAAGATCAGGGCACTGCTACTCATACTCAAATGGATATAACTCCGACTTCGATGGAGATACTGTTAGCCATATTTTAGTCTTTGCACCCACCAATGTTGAAGGGTACCTAGAAGGCATTAGAGTGTGAGAGCTGGTTGGAGATTATGGATCAGTTATTTGAATCTCTTGAGTATCCAGATGATCGTAAAATCAAGTTAGTTGTTCATCGGTTATTAGATGTTGCTATGAGTTGGTGGAACATGACCAAGAAAGCTTTAGAGGGTCGAGGTACAATTGTTACCTGGGATTTATTTATATCTGAATTTTATCAGCGTTTCTTTCCTACCTCTTATAGGAAAGACAGGGGAGCTGAGTTTGCAAATTTAAAACACGTAAATCTGAATGTTGAGGAATATGTTGCTAAGTTCTCAAATTTACTGAGATTTGCGCCTCAAGTGGCATCCAATGAAGAATCTAAGGCTGATCACTTCATAATTGGTCTTAACCCTGATATCTTTATTTTGGTTAATAGTGGAAGGCCTAATACTTCTGTTGAGGCTCTTGATCGAGCCAAGGGAGCTGAAACCGGTATATATACAACGACCCCAACAACCACAGTATAGACAGTAGTTCAGACAGGGTAATAGTGGCGGTAACAGTGGCAACATAAGAGAGCAGTTTAGGGCTAGAGGCAAGCAATTTAAGAGGCATGGCAG
Organism: Primulina tabacum; assembly: GCF_025594145.1. NCBI lineage: Eukaryota > Viridiplantae > Streptophyta > Magnoliopsida > Lamiales > Gesneriaceae > Primulina > Primulina tabacum. The sequence goes on along the minus strand of NC_134564.1, from coordinate 13,871,742 downwards.
TAATTTTTCAAGTTATAGTGAATCAAGACTGAAAAGGGATCGGCTACGGTGCCCGGATGCGCAACGGAAGTTTCAAAAATCAAATTTTACAAGAAAAAATTCGAGCACCTCACTATGATGTGTAGCAAATAACATAAATACAAAATGTCGTACATAGGGTGTTTTAGAAATTTTTACCTATCAATCACAAAGGATTGATAATGGCTCCAACTAAGTTGTTAAACAACTTAGCTCTTCAATGGCTAGACAATCTACAAGTTTCCAATGAGCACTCGTTGCTCAAAAATTAAGCCCACCACCAACAAGGAGATCCCCTCTAATTTTGCACTAGAAAAATTAGAAGATTTTTCTTTGAGAAGAGTATGCAATCTTCAACAATTGAAGAAGCAAAAATGAAAGAGAATAATGTATCAAAATCTTCGGCCAAGGCATTAGCAGAGAAGAAGGAGAGATTTTCTTGGCTGTGTAAAAAGTTAAAGTAAGCATGCGCATGACATGCCTTGGATATTGAAAAATTAGCCTCCAACCCTTCATCTCTCATGCATGCAATTCTATTTGGGCTTGTAACAATCACAAAACCCATTAACTTTAATTTAAATGTCTCAAACAAATTTGACACAAATTAACCTTACTTGAAATTATTCAAGCCCACTAGTTGAATAATTATTTCTCATTGGACTCTACAAGACCCGATATGATTTAATTAATTCAACACTTGAATTTATTTAATTATTTGGGCTCTACTAGGCCCACTACTGTTTAATTAATTCAACACTTGAATTAATTTACATTAGTTCATAATAATGTTTATGAAAATCACAATTTTCAAATACATTATTTATTAGGCCAACTTTTAATTTTCGAACACTTCCATAAATTAAAAGTAACATTCTCCTTATAGAAGTCATACTTCTATTTTTCTTTGTGCTTATAAACTCTTTTATAAGCCGTTCAACACATTGAACTATTTTACTTGTCAACGGGATCTGGAAAGTTAGCACTTGTAATGCCCGAGATTTTAGTTTGATACTTTTGAATTGTTATATATTATGAATAAGGCGATGGAAGAACAGACGTGGAGAAGCGACGTTGCAAATTGAGTTTGTTGACAAAGAGAGAGACCGCACCCGCGCCAAGAAGTAGACCGCACCCGCGGTTGCAAGGGCAGAAAGTTGTGTTTTGAGGGAAAAAGCCACCGCACCCGCGCTATGAAATATACCGCACCCGAGGTCGATGGACAGAGAGTTGGCTATTTTTACAGTAGGGACACCGCAACCGCGGTGCCAGACAGAGCGCACCACGGTGCTGCTACAGTAGGGTCACCGCCCCCGCGGTCCAAGAAAGAGCGCACCCGCGGTCGTTCCTTCTGAATTTTTTGAAGGTGATCCAATACGTGCAGCGCACCCGCGGTCCAAAGGTGAGCGCACCCGCGGTGCGACGTGCGCGAGAAAGAAAGGGGCCACTTTCCTTACATGCAACGTATATGTGTATATATATATATATATATATATATATAGCAAGCACGAATTGTTCCTCAGATTTCAGAGAAAGGGAGCGAAGCTTTGAGAAGAAATATCCTTACGCCTTTCTATTTCGATCCGTCCGTCAGATTTTGAATCCGACTTCAGTACTGAATTCCTATCGACGCAGGCTACAACTGGACATTGGGTATGGACAGAGTTGAGTTCGAGACTTCGTCTTCGTCAGATCGAGAAGAGAAAGGTATAAATCGATGTTAACTGGGAGATCGACTTGAGTTAGATTTAACTCGAGTTTTCCTAAACCACATACTTGTATGGTATTGTTTTTATACCTTTGTGTTTTAATGATTATGTTTATTCTATTGAATTAGAAAGTAGAAAGCAGAGAGCTATTGAGTGAGAGTCACTGACAGAGGGGCTAGACTATGACAGAGGAGTCACTGGCCCATTGCACATTGTCAGAATAGGGTTAGTCTTGGACAGACATGCCAAGACACTGGACGTTTGGTATATCGAGATGCTTCAGATATAGATAGCATCCTTATTACAGATTATTCGATATAGACTAGACCAAAGTCCAGAAATAAGAACGTACCGCCACCGCGACCGGTAGTAGTAGGTGGGAGACTTGTTACGTTCTTATTCACCGGGATCCCTAGATTAGATGAGAGATGAGTCGAGTCTGAGATGCCGAGTCATGAGTTGAATTACAGATTGTATAAATTATGTTTCGTAGATTATAATTCATGTTTATTTACAATTTGATTTCGATTTGCAATGTTAGATTATGATACGTGTTTTGGTTTAAACAGTTGCTAATTTAAAATAGGGACGGTTTTGGTTTAAACCGTCGCTACATTTAGCGACGGTACATAATCCGTCGCTATATATAGCGACAGTTTTAAGTAAAACGGTCGCATGTTTTAAGGGAAACCGTCGCTACTTTTAGCGACAGAATTAACAAAACCGTCACTAAATATAGCGACGGTTACAAGCAAAACCGTTGGAAATTTTAAAAATGCGACGGTTTTTGGTTAGCGATGGTTCAACCAAAAGCTAACCAAACCGTCGCAAATTGACTATAAATATCCGCACATCCAGTCCATTTTAACATACACCACTTCGCAACATTTAAAATTTTTCTCTCTTACATGATTTTACCACTTCACAACACTTAAAATTTTTCTTCTTGCAAGATTTTAGTCTCGATTTAGGATAAATTTTTTCGCTTTAATTTTCTGATAAATTTTTAAGTGTTAGTTAAGATCATGAATATTGTTAGTCTATTCCAATTGTAAGTTTTTTTTAAACTTATTAAATTATTAAAATTAATTTTTTTTATTTACTGAAAATATTAGCGACGGAAATAATGAATTGACCATCGCTACAATTAGCGACGAAAATCATGAACCAACCGTTGCTAATTTTAGCGACGGTTTAATGATGATTTTGCATAATCCGTCGCTAATTAGCGATGATTTTACATAAATCCGTCGCTAATATTATTTGCGACGTTTTTTCAAAAACCATCGCAAATTGTAGCTACAACAACGGATAAAATCGTTATCTTTGAGCGCACCCTTTAACCACATGAGCTTTAACAACAGTTTTAAAATACCTACGACAACGGTTTTTGTAGGCCTTTTTTTTTTGTAGTGCTTGGTTCTATCATCAACAAAAAGGAGAAATTTTTTAGAATATTTCTATTACCCTAAGTTTTGGCGATTGACAAATAACAATATCGATTTGTTACAAGATCGAGCCGCTCTTTCAATTCAAGCCGTTCAGACAGAACACCAAGAGTTCAAGCCATTCACGCAAGGAAGTCAAGTTGTAGTATTTCTGAACTATAGCTACAAGAGCTCATTTGTCAATTTGGCAGGATCAAAGTCCTATATGCAGCACACGTGTTCAAAACTTATAACTCCAATCACACTGTAATTGGTCATACTTGAAAAAATCCAAAAAGGATATTACAAGTAAAGTTGTTCAACAACACCTACATAGAATCATTACATAATATTCTACCAACTCCCGAACAATAGAAAGATGTCTATTTTGTTCATAGTCTGTTAGTTTTTTTGAAAAGCAAGGAAGAAGCTTAAAGTCGCCAAAGCAAAAGAAACATTACATAAAAATTTAATGATAGGTACGACGAATGAAAATGACATGTCGATTCTGTCAGGTAACAGTACATATGATTATTGATAATCAAATCCGATTATTCGATCTTTTCAACTATAAATATGGAGACTCGGTATCAAATGAAACAATCAGTACTCTCGTGCATCTTTCAATTTGAATTCATTCAATATTTCCGTGCACACTTAAAGTTTTCATATTTGAAGTTGCTTTCATAGCACACACCTAAAGAATGTACGAGAACTTCAAGGATCAATCTTAACTACATTACCAACTCAAGACGTCAAGCTGACCGTTGTGTTATTTTGTATTTTTTTCTAGTGAATAGAAGGTTTGAAAACTTTGAGAGTTTAGTAACATTGTGAGAATATGGTGAAATGATTAGTCTAGAATTAAGGACCTTAAGACTATAATATAAACTTAGAAAATCTTATTTAAATCTATAAATTTTAATATAATCTCAATAATTTTTCCATAAAAAAACAAACACCAAAAAATATTAAAACTTCACACATGGTTACTAATTATATATTATTATTCAAGAGTTCCATAGAAAATATGGATGATAAGCCAATTGAATTAGAAAGTCGTAAAATTGGAAACTCGGAACGATTGTATTATAAAATTCCACTGTCAAGCCATATCTCATGTAATTAACAACGTGGTGTTTATATCATTGAAATAATTATCTAAATATGATAAACTTTGTTATTGCAAATTTACGTTTCCCTCATCTAAAAATTTAAAATATAAGTAAAGATAAGATTAATTTAAAAATAAAGATAAATATATGATTAAATATTTAAAAAGAGAGGCTATTTTAGGAAAGAAAAAGTCTTCAAGACAGTTATATATAATATATAATTATAATTTAAATAAAGTTTCACCAAATCAATTAGAAATAGTTAGTACAGGAATCCCGAATTTAATTATAAAGTATAGATAGGATTAAGCAGCAAACACATTTTAATAACATTCTTTACGCCTATAGAAGCTATATTTAAAATTTCTAAGGAAATAGATTCATTACATATATATATATTATTATCTTAAATTGATACTCTAGAACATGACCAAGGATGACAATGTGTATGGGTGGCGTAGCACATGTACTTAAACCAAACTCAACTTATTTGCGTTGGGTATAGAATCTTATTCGACATGATCCATTGTCATCTTGACATACGACCGCGATACATACATACATATTAAAATTAATGATGATATTTAATTTCGACAAATACATTTAATTAGAAAAATTTTATCTCATTGTATTTTGTATTTTATTTTGGTTATCTGTTTAGGCATAGTATGGTACACATGATAGGATAAATATGTGATATATAATATAAGGATAAGTTAATGATAAATAAGATGTATGATATTATATTTAATGTTTGGTATGATTTTAATAAAAGTGATTAAATTTATATATTAGATTGTAATGACAAAATTAACCTTATCATAATAAATTTATAATTTCAACGTTGTTGCTTGAGTTCATAGTTTTATCTGTTCTTGCGCCGATAGTGCTTGCATGATTTATTTTTACCTAATTTTTTATATATAATATGATAATTGAGCCCTTGATTTTGTGAGTCAAGTCAAATATCAATTTTTAAGGTTAATCGAGTGATACTAATAATTTTATTGATAATTATAAAAATTATTTATAATTATCTCGAATTCATTTAATATATCATATATAAATATAAAAAATAAATAAAAATATTTATTTGATTTTAATTTCTATCTACTAGCATAGATTTAAAAAATCATTTATAAATTGAGGGCAATTAAGTCATTTGTAGTGTATTTCATCATTAAATTAAAATTATCACACCTAATAGAAGAAGCATTTTATCCTTCTAAAAAATTATTTATCAAGAGCACATGATATTATCATAGGCTTTTTAAAAAGGTACCAAACATGGGATAAGGAGGATTATTTATCAATCCCTCCCTTATCCCATGTACCAAACTATGCCTTATAGTATGCCCTAAATTTATTACATATCATTTAAAAATTTATGTACCTAAATTATGCAAAATAAGTGATATTAGAAGTAAAAAAAGGAGAGAATACTTCTGCTAAGGAGCAATTCGAACACAAAAAAAAAAAACTTATGATTTTTATTACAAATATCTTTCGGCTACGCAAAAAATTAAGGCTAAGTAATAATTAAAAAATTGTAAAATTAGTAATTAGTTTTAGGAATAAAACATTAGCTTTGAACATCCATGATAGATAAAAATTGATCTACCATGGACAATTAATTATCAGATTTCAACGACACCCATGTCTAAAAATCCTAAAAAATTGGAAACCGAGACCTATGATTAAAAAGTTTAAAAAATATATAAGACCGTCTCTATTTTATAAGATATATCTTAATCAATCTGATCCTATCAATAAAAAATATTAGTTTTTATCTCAAAAATATTTTTTATTTCAAATATGGATCAAGTCAAATTTTATCGCGGATTAAAAAATTTATCGCTCTGCCAATAAAAAACGAGACTTGTGATCTAAATACTTCTGTAATTAGAACTTTAAAGATTTTACCAAATCTAAACCACCAATAATATAAAAAAAAAAAAGCACTATAAGTACGTCTCCTGTTCAAAGAGTCCTACATGCATCCTTTTATTTCCTCGTGTTATCCTTGTTATAATAGAAGAAGCAGGCCACAGAGTACATAGAGCCGCCGTTTTGGGATTATGATAGGTGAATTTTTGTGCGATTTTGAAGAGTAAAAACAATTCAATGGCTTCTGAGAAGATGGATTCCGCAGAGAAAATTACCGAGGGCAAAAGTAGCAGCGGCATCAAAAGTGCGTTCATCAAGAGGCGTGATTGTTTGATTAAGAAGGCGAGTGAATTAGCTATTCTCTGCGGTTCCGAAGTTGCCATTATTGGATACTCCAACGACGGGAAGTTGTTCGAATATGCTAGTTCCGAGTACGCCCTCTATGCTGCTATCTTCGTTTCTGAGAATTCCTTTTCTGTTGTTTCTTTGGGATTTATTCATGTGTTTGTTCGTTCATGAGTTTTTTCGGTGATTTAATATGAGAAACAAAAGAGTATGGATTCATGTGGTAACAAAACTAATTAAAGTTAATTATTTAACAATTATACTATAATAATGTTGATTTGATTTTTAAAACTAAATTATCTACGATATTATAGGTACTATAGAATTTAAATCAAATTTACAGTTTCAGATTATAGTATGATTTCGGTAATGGCCTCTAACTTTTAGGAACCTGTACCAAACCGGTTTGTAAATTCTGGGTTTTGTTTTAGTTTTGGTTTTGGTTTTTGAGAGAACGGTTTAGGTTGCGGTTCACGGTTCTTTAGGAACTCTGGTTGAGTCTAGCTAGGGGTGGGGTAGGCGTTAAAGATATCAAAGCTTGTTATTTATAGTAAATTGTCTTTGAATACACATGGCTGTTGTTTTGTTTTTGTTTTCGGGTAAGTTGTATGGAGATCTGAGAAACCGAAAAATTACGCTGATGTTCGAAAGATAGGTTGTATAAGAATTCGAAACTGGTTGAACTAAGATATGCAATAAGTAGTATCATGCAACACGATAAGCTGATCAGTTGAACGATGATTCCCTTGATCACTGCAGCATGGCGAAAATAATGAAGAGATTTGAAGAGTGCCAGCGAATTAAAAAAGGTGTTCCGGTGAACCACGATCCAGAGGTACGTGTGATGCTTAAAATTTGACATATCTATGGACTTTTAATCCTTCCACATATTCATTATAGTATCGGATTTAGTATGGTTTGTTCTCTTAACAGAGGCAAGAGGATGTTCTGAGAGAAGAGATGGAAAAGCTCAAACAAAAGGAGGACCAGTATGTTTTCTCACAAAAATGAGATTCTTTATTTTTCGAAAATCCGTGTTGTGTTGTGTTGTGTCTTTTCTGTTAATTTGCAGGCATGTGTTGGGGAGGAATCTCGATAGCATGAGTCGCGAAGATTTGCAAGAACTCGAACAACAACTAAACGAAGGGTTATTGTGCATTAAGGATAGGAAGGTTTGTCCTTTAAATTAAACTGTGGACTTAAAACAAACGTATTACTCTTTGATTGCTAACAATAAAAGACAATGCTACGGTTTCAGGAGGCAATATTGGTCCAGAAACTTCAAAAATCAAGGGATAATGTATGCAGATTAATCTCTTATTTGTGCATCAGCTGATTTCTCGTACGGGTCCTGGAGGAAAATTGAAAAACATTTGTCCCTTATTTTAATTTTATTTCAGGAGCTACAATCCATGCAGGAGAATGTGACTTTACGCCAAAAGGCATGTGTAGCTCTCTCATTTTGCGTTGCGAAATTCGGCTATTGATGTGAATATATCTAAGTAATCTGCACTGGCTTATATGATTCATAGGTTGAAAACCTTGAAAGGCTTTGTGCCCCGATCAGCTATCAACAACCAATTCTTCTCGAGTACCAGTTGAAGGGGCAGAGCAACTTCGAGCTCGGACAAGGCGTTGCCAGTCCCCAACTAGCTTGCGATACTAGCACTGGAGATGCAGACTTAGTGGACACCAACCTGCAATTGGGGTAAGACATTTTCTCCGATTTTCGGCCTTTTATGTTACTGTTTTCCTACTAGGAGTATGTGTGTCTTGCTTTTCGTGTAGGCCTTCAACTTCCAAGGTTTGTGGAAAAAGGAAAACTCCATGCGAGGAAAGAAGAAGCAATGCGATACTTTTCTTTCGATATAGGACCAGCCGGCGGTTTATGGAATGTTTGCAAATGTTTAAAAAAATTATTATGAACTTTTTTTTTACAAAGTTGTACAACTTTATAAAAAATTATCTATAATCATTTTTCGAATATTTACAAACACTACCTTACTTTTGTGGTTTATATATATTTTGCTTTGATGATTTTATGATCTATCTCTGTCTTGATTTAGTATTATATTTATCATCGACAATTGGTTTTGGGAATG